>NW_028319051.1:950000-1202500 GCF_062004578.1 Staurois parvus
AATCCATCTATGGGCAGGCTGGTTGTACTGAAGTCGATCCATCGTTCAACTTGAGTAAAAACCAGCCTGTCGGATTTTGCCATGTGATTACGGCCTGAGGCTATAGCTGCGAGCACTGATCATTGTGCTCAGTCGGCAGGGAAGGCTCCCCGCTGGCAAAACACAATAGCGCTTCAAGGGAGATACCCAAATCAAACACTGACTGTGTTAATGAGGGAGTTAAGCAATTTTCTCTCCTTCACCTGTGGTGGAAGGATCGAAAATTGCAAAATTTTTGGGCTGCTTTATGATTTCTAGTCATTAACCTCGTTAGCGGTATTCCCGAGTGTAGCTCGGGGTAAAATTTCAAAACCAAGAGCGGTAACCCCGAGCTACACTCGGGCTTACCATGCGGCGTTGCTCAGGGGGTCCCTGCAGCACTTACCTTGTCCTTCGCTCCCGCGATGTGTCCCCTGCAGCGTCCCCGGCCATCTCCTCCGGCTGATGCCGGCATCCGGCTTCTGTGTTCCGGTCCCTGTGACGTCGGGACGTTCGGGCGCCGGAACCGGCGGGAAATTTGAAATTTTTAAAAAATGTCATTTTGCTGTCATTGCTGTTTCAATGCATTTCACATACATTTTGTCCCGAGTGCTTTGTCCTGCGCCCTGCCTGCATTTTGACTGTTCTTTCTGCCTGGAAACTTAGAAAAGTCCATGGCGTCCAAAAAGTGTCCCTTTACGTCAAAAGCGGTTTTAGACGAGCTAGAGAACAGTGATAGTAAATCAGAACCACTTGCAGAATTGAGTGATGATTTGTGGGGAAATTCATCATCAGACACTGAAAACGATTTTGCGACTTTGCTCAGCGATGTGCGAATTTGCCTCTGTATTTCAAATTTCAGTGTTTTTGGTTTGATTAGATTATTGAATTACATTTATTATTATTATATTATTTTTTATGATTATTTATTAAATTGTAATTTATGATTTCGTGTTTCAAGTTTTATCATATCCGGGATGTTTACTAGACTCTTGTTCGTACAGATTTCAGTGAGTTATTCCTAAAAATTACAGCCTACAATAAAAAACTACATATTTCCATGCAAAAAAATGGTACCGCTTTCAGCACAAAAAAAATCGTAAAGAATCATACCGCCGAGGAGGTTAACTGTCATGTCACACCCTGCGAATGGTAAAGCAGGTTCATAATCTTTTGGTGTGGTCTTGCCAATGGCTCACCTTTATGGAGATCTCAGACGTATTGTCCAGTACCACGTAGCGAGCACACTGCTTATCCTCACATACCGAATGGAAGAACAGCGCCAGCACAGGAAGCTCTTGCTCCTCCCCCTAAAAGAGATAAACGGGTATTACAGCAGAACTGATTGAAAGCCATAACCACAAAAATATCAGTTCTATGCCCATCGCATCCAAGCATCCTGCGTGCTAGTATTTGAAACCTTTCCCCCATAAAAAATCCTGGTTGTCTATCTGATGGGTGACCTAAAAGGAAAAAAAAACAAAAAAAAACAAAAAAAAAAAAACTTGCTATTCTTCTACATTAGTCACCTGTCTTTCTGCAGCCTGCTGATTGGACAATAAAGGACCTGCAGCAAATATATGAGGTAATCCCTGTTCTTTCTCCTTTGGAAGTCATCATGTTCCAGTATGAGACTGTCCAGATTATACAAATAAACTGGTTGACTTCAACTGCTGACCGTGCCTTTTCCTGTGTAAGCGATGTAGGAGATGCATCCAAGGAAACTTGTTGAAATATTTTTAGAGTCCATCTCAGATGCCCCAACTCCTCACTTGGTTAGGATTGCATCAAAGTCGAACTCCAGGAATTCCGCTACTTTGTGGAATGTACTGGAATACCAGGGATTAAGACCAACAAGGTACATGCCACCTTGTGGACTTCTCTTTAATTTTTATGTTTACCAAGCACCAGGAACATAGCTTTTGCTATAGTTCTGGTGCGCCAACGATGTACCTCAACTACTTACTGTAGCTGCAGTGCCTGCCCCTCCTCTCCACAGTCCAGTTACACAGAGTGCTTTGTATTATGTGAACTCATTCATAAAATACAAAGACCTCTGCGAATGGACAGTGCATGGGAGGGGCAGGCACAGCTGCTGCTGTATATGAGAAAAGCATCTCTCCTGGCAGGGCCCTGGGAGTGTAGCAATAGCTGAACTCCCAGAGCTCCATAAAAAACTGTCAGATGTAAATGAAAGCGATAAGTCCATGAGGTGGCATGCACCATGTTGAACTTAACTCACAGTATGCCAGCAGATTTTACAAAGTGCCTGAATTCCTGGAGTTTAGCTTTAATTGTGCCCAATCAGTATATAGAAAAGTATTCGGTTATAAATTAATGGCTACATACATTTATTTGCAGACACTTTTGAGAGTATGAAGGTAGATTACATATTTGAAAAATAATTTTATAAAAAGACATATTAGCGGAGGAGCCAGGGATCAATCTAACCAACATGGGTTCTACTCTGCATACCTCCCCATAGTCTCCTGTTCTTAACCACTTCAATACTGGGCACTTATACCCCCCTTCCTCCCCAGGCCCATTTTCAGCTTTCAGCACTGTCGCACTTTGAATGACAATTCCGCAGTCATGCAACACTGTACCCATATGAAAGTATCATTTGTTTTCACACAAATAGAGCTTTCTTTTGGTGGTATTTAATCACCACTGAATTTTTCTATTATTCTATTTAAAAAAAAACAAAAAAAAAAAACAAACACTTTTCTTCATTTCTGATATAATATTTTGCAAATAACATTCCTTCATAAATTTAGGTCACAATGTATTCTGCTATATTTCTTTGGTGAAAATAATAATTGAATTTGTATTTTTTTTGGAATGTTGCTATTTAATTTCTTCATTTTTTTTTACTATTTTATTTTTTAGCACACTGTGGCCAAAGCAATACAATGCTACCATAGTAAAATTGAACTACACTGGGCAAGAGATCAGGATTTTTTTTTTTTAACACATGATTGCTAATAACAATGTATTTCATTGATATTTGCAAACATTGTTACTGAATTAAACGGATTCATTCAGTCTTTTGTGATTAGCTGTGATTGGGCAAAGCTCATCACATGATACAGATGGGCTGTGATTGGCCCTGTCTGTATCATGTGACTGCCTTGACCAGTCATAGCTAACAACATAATTGTATACAACGGATGGCATGACAGGAAGCCATCCATTGTATACAATTGACATGTGATCTGCTGTGATCGGTCACAGCGGTCATGTGACACCGGCAACCGGCTGGTGTAGTGATATGTCATCCCGTGGACACAGACAGTGACAGATCGAGCCGCTGCGCGGCCCCGCTGCTCGTTTTCACAGGTGGTCATATGACACCCAGTCACAACGGCGAGTGTCCCACCCAGCTGTCAATCTGCTATAGGCCGGACAGGAAGGTTGGTTACATGTAGTTACACTACGGTCTTGCAGGAGGATAATGTTGCTGAACCATCCTGGGTTCTACAAGACTTCGTCATTACCCATAATTCCTCATTATTAGTATGATGGAACAGGTGCCAAGCTGCCATAGAACACACAACTCTACTTGCAGACTGAGCCCAAACTGAGGCAGCCCGCCTCTTCTTACATTCCAGTCCCACTGAGTGACCGAGGTCTGAATTTCCCGCAAACTTTGAAGCTCCCTCCGAACCAGCACCCTTCCACGTTCCAGATCGATCTCCAGGAGGTGCTGGCGAGTTACACGCACAAAGACCCATGGCCAGTCAGGGTTACGTGGCTGCCCATCCAAAATAGGGCATACAGTTACTGGCAAGCATAGGGCATCTAGAGAGGTAAACACAAATGCCATGAGCACAAAAATGATTATTTATCCTATAAAGGAAGTTTATTGAGATCGAATATAAAATTACTATATGGCTTTACATTGTCTGCTCTGCCAAGGAGAGAATACAAGTAACTAAAGAACAAAAAATAGGTAAGGATGCACTATAACAACTCAATTGAAGCGTGCAAATTCATTTTTTTATTCTGAACATTTTTTTTTTTTTTATTGTAAAAGTTGCAAATATTAACAAAGTGTTTCAAAATGACAAATGAGTAAAAGTTATCATTGTACAGAGCATTGGAGTCCAAAGTATTAAGACAACCCACATGAAAGAAAAATATATGTATTTGAAATATATTTTTCCCAAATATATGGACAAATATTTGAAATGCTACAATTTTGGCTGTATTCAATATATTTCAATAAATATATATACTGTATGTTGAAATGCGTTATTACAAAATATATGAAAAATACATTTTCAAATATACTGTACGTCTTTAAACATGCATTCAATCTACATTTTTGAAATGCATTTACAAATATAAATTAAAAAAATATCTGAAGAATATATTTGAAAAAATTATATTTTTAAAAATATTTTCATATGTTTTGTAATATATAACAAACGCATTTCAACATTTATGTATGCATGTATGTGGGCAGCACAGTGGCTAAGTGGTTAGCACTTCCGCCTGGCAGTACTAGGGTCGTTGGCTTGAATCCAAACCACGGCACAACCTGCCTGGAGTTTGCATGTTCTCCCTGTGCCTGCGTGGGTTTCCTCCGGGTACTCCGGTTTCCTCCCACACTCCAAAGACATGCTGGTAGGTGAATTGGCTCCTGTGTAAATTGTCCCTAGTATGTGTATGTATGAATGTAAGTTAGGGACTTTAGACTGTACGCCCCTTGAGGGTTAGGGACTGATGTGAATGTACAATATATATGTAAAGAGCTGCGTCAATTGACGGCGCTGTACAAGTACCTGAAATATATATATATATATATATATATATATATATATATATATATAAATAAATAAAAGCATGTTGAAATGCGTTTTTATATATTACAAAATATATGAAAAATTTTTAAAAATATATTTTTTTCAAATATTATATATAATATCAGATTTTTTTTTAACACATAAAATCATTTTAACATATATTTTTAACATATATTTGTAAATGCATTCCAAAAATGTAGGCTAAACGCATGTTTACAGAGTATATGTAATGTAATTTTAAAAGTATTTTTCATATATTTTGTAATAACGCATTTCAACATACAATATATATTTTTATTGAAATATATCTTAAAATATATTTAATACAGCCAAAATTGTAGTATTTCAAATATAGGCCAATATATTTGGGAATAATATTTTTAAAATATATTTTTCTTCCATGTGGAAATATTGATGTTTATGTTCCAACTCATGTACAATAGAGAAAATAACTAAACTAATAGAAGAGAATTCATTTTTACTGAAGACTGGTTCTCCGAGGGATAGAAAAGACAAAAGCTTTTATTTAGTTTTCAAAAGAGTGGGAAGGGCTAGAACCTATGTCAGGTTTTCCTTGCTGTGTCTCCTTTAAGGGAGAAATTTATCCTCACTTCCTGTCAGGACAAGAAATAATGGGGCATATCTGCAACGGAGACACAGACAAAAAAACGGGTAAAAAAAAAGTGTACAGCTGAGAAGGATAAAAATCTGAAAATGTTTTCTAATTGCTTTCTGTTCGTCCTCATCTCATTGATGCCCCCACCCCCCATTTTCTTTTACAGGTGTCACACAAACCGGACATTAGGGCAAATCTCCCCAAAGGGGCCCCTGACAATGAATTGCCCAGTGCCATTGTATCAAATCAATGAAGGTGCAATGGGACAGTATCATTTACAGAACATGCACACCTTACCTTTTATAATCTCCTCCTCCTCCTCTGTCTTGTCGATTGTCTGCGGCTCCCACAATCCATCCTCCAGGACATCCTCTATCTTTTCTATCAGCAGATCTGCGGCTAGAGGGGCTGTGCTGACCTCCGGGGTGGGAGGTCTAGCTGGACCTGGGTTTGCAGGGACAGGTGACAGGCTGCCTGTTCTGCCAGCTGTCTGCAGTGTTATGGGCGATGACTTGCTCTTCGTGAAAGGCTGGGAATATACGGGATTTCTGGGGGTATTGCCATTTCGGTCCTTATTGAGCTCCTCCTCCAGGTGAGAGCGGTACTGCAACCAATCTTCGCCAAACTGTTCACGGAAGCTATCTGTGCGCTCAATGTCTCTTTGGTGTTGCAGAACTGTACAGGGCGATAAAGTGTAGCAAGGAGTGGATGATATAACAGGTAAAGTAGTACAACTCTGAACACACCATACACACAAACATTTGTAGAAACTTGACCATCACACCTATATGAGCTTCTTTAACATCCCAATTAAACACCATATGCCCCTGGGCAGAGCTACAGTAGTGACGTCATCACGCCTGCTGGGGTGTTGGATGCTGTTTTTTTGATATACCGATTTACTTGCTACTTATGCGAATAGATGCCTAGTATATAACAACGTGCAGGACCGGAGGAGACCATACACCCATCCATCCAGTTTGGGATTTCTCCCTATAAATGCTGTTAGACCTCCCATGATTTGAGGTAAGCAGCTTTGGTACCATTGGTGTGGAGCACAGCAGTGAAGAGGTTGTCAGCACAGGACCTTCGGCTGCTTTCAATGTATATCATTGCACTCTTTCACATAGAGATTCATATTTGATGCACTTATTTTTCTTAGATCTTTCCTTTTTGGACTCTATTTATATTTAATCAACATTTATGCATTGAGTGATTTTTTTTCCACTTCTATCTATGCACTTTAACCGCTTCAAGTTCGGACAATTTTACCCCCTTCCTGCCCAGGCCAATTTTCAGCTTTCAGCGATATCACACGTTGAATGATAATTGCGCGGTCATGCAACACTGTACCCATAGGAATTTTTTAGCATTTTTTTGAGACAGATAAAGCTTTATTTTGGTGGTATTTATTCACCACTCGGATTTTTATTTTTTTTTGCTATGTAAATGAAAAAGTCCAAAAATTTTTGAAAAAAGTGGCCTTTCTTATAAAAATTTGCAAATAAATAGCATTTCATCATAAATCTTAGCCAAAATTTATTCCGTTATCTTTTTAGTAAAAAAAAAAAAAAAAAAACCAAATTAGTTTATAACCAAAAATTATCATTTTTAAACTTTTTTTATATATATTTTTTTTTTAACATACTGTCACCCTAGCAGTACTACTTGTGGGGGGTGATGAATATATATATATTTTTTTTTTACACTGATTGCTTTTACAGCCTTTATGGGTGTAAAAGCAATCATTTCTCCTTCTCTCTGGCTGCATTCTTGCAGCCATTGAGAAATACTGTGTGAGCTGTGATTGGTCACAGGTTGTCACATAGTACAAGGCTGTTGTGAATAGCCCTGTACCATGTGATCTCTGTGATCATTCACAGATTTCACACATAGTAAGCAATGATGTCAGAAGTGACAGCTTGCTTACTACTCTACATGTGATCACTGATTGGCCAATCAGTGATCACATGATTGGGACCTCGCACAGAGGTCCCGTATGACGATCGGTGTTTCACTGTGTCCGGAGGACACAGCGGGCACCGGATCAAGGTACTGTGTGCTCCCAGGGAACGCGCACAAGCAGGGGGCGGGGATGCCATTTATAAACGGCCACCCGACCCAGCACTGCCACCGTCCGGCCGTTTATGGCTGTAAAAGCAATCATTTCTCCTTCTATCTGGCTGCATTCTTGCAGCCATTGAGAAATACTGTGTGAGCTGTGATTGGTCACAGGTTGTCACATAGTACAAGGCTGTTGTGAATAGCCCTGTATTATGTGATCTCTGTGATCATTCACAGATTTCACACATAGTAAGCAATGATGTCAGAAGTGACACCTTGCTTACTACTCTGCATGTGATCACTGATTGGCCAATCAGTGATCACATGATCGGACCTCACACAGAGGTCCTGTCCGACAATCGGTGTTCACTCCGGACACAGTGGGCACCGGATCGCAGGGCTGCGCGCTCCCAGGGACCGCGCACAAGCAGGGGGCAGGGAGGCTGTTTAGAAACGACCACCCGACCCTGCACTGCCACCGTCCAGCCGTTTATATACATGGGCCAGATGGGAAGTGGTTAATGACTGTCATTCACACTATACGTGCATGAAAACTGATGGAAACTGACCTGCAGATTTCACTTGCAGAAACATCAGTTTACATACACGATTCAATGAGTTTTATATAACTTGCAGATTCCTGCACAACAACAAAATGTGCACATAATACTAGTCAGTAACAATTGGTTTTGTTGTACCCTTGCAGAAAAACGTATGTGTCTGCACCATGGTGTGAACGAGCCCTGAGATAAAACGAAGACAGAGAAGCAGCCAAACAAAGAGAATCTTTAAAAAGGAAATCAACAGCACAAATTTCTTTTAAAAACTATATTTAGTTGAGGATTTTAAAGTAAACCTTTCAAAAGATAAAAATTGGGTTTGTCATTCCTGACTTTTCTGAAAAAGCTAGTTGTCTGGAGTAAAGTCAGAAGTCCATACTTCTATGCAGGGGCGGACTGACAACTCATGGGGCCCCCGGGCAATAGGGGATCATGGGGCCCGTGTCCTTGCCTCAAAAAAGCCTATGAAAAAGGTAGCAGGGGCATCTCATGGGGCCCCCTACTGATCCCGAGCCCTCGGGCAGTGCCCAAGTTTCCAAATGGTCAGTCCGCCCCTGCTTCGATGTCAGAAATGTAAAGTATTAAAGCAAGAAGGTAGCATGATAGCCAGGGAACTAGTAGTTGTAGAATGAGAAGCCCACAATGGCAGCATTTGATCAACCCAGAGGATGGAGGACATCTAGTGGTGAAAAGAGATTATTGCATGAAGCAGCATCTAAATCAAAATTGCAGCAAAAGTTGCTGTTGTTTTTAACCACTTCAATACCGGACACTTATCCCCTTCCTGCCCAAGCCAATTTTCAGCTTTCAGCGCTGTCGCACTTTGAATGACAATTGCGCGGTCTTGAAATACTGTACCCTCAATTTTTTCTTTTTTTTTGTGTGTTTGGATAGAACATCAGTAGGAAACTCCATGGCGTTCTTTGCACTCCAATAGTCTGAACCTCTTTGGCCTTGGGGGGGCTTCACTCCTTTTAGGAAATGTGATGATCATGCAACCACGTATCCTATGTAACCACTGTGCATGTCATACACCTCAGCCAAGAGGGAGCGTTGACACAAATGTATAGAAATAACATTGCGAGATCACATACCCACTACTGGCTGACTCCGCGGCTCCCGCTCACATTCGCTGTCACTGGGTTCTGAGATGCTGGCTCTGCGGACTTTAACCTGAGTTAAATGAGAAGAATGACATGACCTGGAGTAAATATACCAAATCAAGCACATTTCAGGAAATGTTACTGACAGTAATAAACCCTTTCACAGTGAACCTTTGTCGTCATCTTGTCCACTATGGCACCTCACCTTGGATTTTTTGCGAGGAATCCGGGTGGCGATCCTCTCTGGAGCAGAGCAGCTGTCGCTCAGTTCCCCAGTGCAGGAACTCTCTGTGGCCGAATTGTAGCCTCGTGGCAGTATTATCCGCTCTCTGTACACGTATGTAGTCTGTGGGGAAAAACAGAAGTACTTTTAAAGCAAGACGTAGAAGCTAGCCAAAACAGTTACAGGAATGATTGGAGAAACTGGTCTGATTAGGATTACCACTTTCAGAGACATATAAACACATACTAATCAGGATACACATAAATGGTTGTAAAGCAAGAAGTGGCTATATTAGGGGTGGATTTACTAAAGACAAAATAGATGTAATGTAGATATGGTAAAGCTCTGCTGATTTCCATCATCCAATCATAATGAAGTGAAGCTTTGCCACAATGAGTGCAACTGCACTTGCAAAGTGCACAGAATATTTTCCTTTAGTAAATCAACACTTGCTGTGGAACTACAGTAAAGATACAGGATGACCCACCCCTCCCCTGCCACTTCCCTTCAATCTCACTTGCCCATGGTTCCTATATAGGGTTCTAATTGATATACAGCGGTCACATGACCCAGCTCTTTCCCAGCCTGTCTGCAGGGAAACATAAGCAGGAGGAGCATCTAGTCCTCTGCTGCTGGTCACATGTTCATTATAAAAAAAAAAAAAACCTACAGCCTTTGGGATACAGAGTAAAAATAAACTCTCAAACTGTTTTAAATTGCATACAAATATATATTTGAATATATACAAATATACATTTTTTTGGCAATACCAGGGTGTGGGCAGATTTCTGCCACGCCCCTCCAGCCTGCTTCTTAGAAAGACAGGGAGGTGAAGCTTTCATCAATCAAGGTGCAATATCCCACCCCCATTGTGCTTATCTGGTTAGTGGAGGAGGAGGAAGTAGGCTGTCCGTTATTGTGTATATATATGTGAGTTGCTGAAACTGTATGGTATACTTGCACTTTTATTTATCCCATAAAAGTGCCTCATCTCTTTGCTACATTTTCCTTTCATTCCTTTTCTTGCTAATATGACTGACACTTTGTTATATTATACATTTATACTGTGATTTTTAATGGCCCATTATGAATCAGTTTTAGATCTTTACTTGGCAATGGATGCTGTCTATTGTATTTGTGCTGACTCTTGTATTTTACCTTTACCGTAATAAGAATTTGAAAAAAAAAAAAAAAGTGTTTTAGGCTATTTTTTTTTATTTGTTAAATAAACATTTTGATCTCAGAGTCTGATATTTACCAGATTCAACCTCTATAGGTTTAGATCTCTCTTCTGTTATTCTGAGAGTGAATTAGATATTTGGTTCCCTAACCATATAGCTGGTTATTCCTATTTACCAATGCATACAGACGTTCAAGAGCTCGGTCTTTTTTAGCTTTACATATTAACTAGATTACACATGCACACTTTTTTTTTTTTTTTTTTTTACATTAAGCTGTGTTGTGCTTTACTTCTGCTTTTTAATAATGCATACAGTTGTGGAATGCTAATGCAAAGTTCAAAAGTTTATTCTGTCGTTTGTGTGTAACAATCTGTTTGTTCATTAAATGATTAGAAATTGTATATTGGAGGTTTTTATCTGATTGAATCGAAACAATAAATCGGCCAAGTAATTCACCTTTAAAACAATCGTTAGTTGCAGCCCTAGTCTGGATATTATGGTAGATCTCGTACGGTAAGAAATCTTCTATACTCCCTAACCCCCCCCCCCCCCCTTGTTCCAGGTCCATAGAGATATCTCGCACAGGGACCTGTCAGACTGTTTGCTAGCACTGCCAGGAGCCAAGAGGCTAGCAGCACCGAGAAGTCCTCTGAAAAGCAGACAGATTTTTCTAACAAAATGAGGAATTGGCCAGAAGCCCGGTGAACATTATCTTAAAGCTCGGGGCAGGAAATATTTTAGGTTTAATTACACATTATAATAAAATGTTCAAGACTCACCATGACTTTATCCAATGCGGTTATCAGATTTCCATCCAGTAAAACCTGACAACACCAAGACAAATGTTTAAATACGGGACGTTTTTCATCCACAACGTTACCAGCAGCATTCTCTATCACTCACCTTGTCAGAGGCTTTACGGGACAGGTGTTGGGCGGTCAGTGCTCGATGGTCTGGGAGGTAGCACATAGGATTTCCTTCCAGGATGAGCTGGAAAGCAAACAAGCGGGGATATAATATAGCGGGGAGTTGTCTGCAGTTACATTATATGGCAATGGTGTCCTTCCGCAGGTTCATTAAAACCAATGTAGAGCTTAGGGAATAATCATATCAGTGAGACCTTGGTATTTATTTGCAAACATAGGAAGCTGGTAATAAAATGTGGACATTTAAAGTGCTAGCGGTCAACTAACACTGCATTAAATTTGTGAAAATCCTTTAAGAGACCCTGAATCCAAAGGGCAATTCCCTATAAACAGTAGTATACAAACCTCTACAGTGATCCTGGTCTCCTACCTCCCCTCCATTCTAGCCCTGCAGTTCTGTCAGTCACTTCAGTATCTGTCAATTCAGTTAGTGTTGAATGCCTGTGTACCCTGCTACTCGCTGGTTCTTTCTTCCCACCCCTATACCACATCAGGAATCAGCAGTGACACAAGGGAAAAATGGAGCCACAGCACACATGGTGGATAAAAGGTACTTGACACACCTGGAAGTGTCAAATGCCAAACAGACTAAAGGATTCAGTGCTAGAACAGAGGAAAGATAGGAAACCTGGAAGACTGGAGAGGAGAGTATAATACCTCTCTTCTTGCAGAGTTGTTTTTGTGATTTGTTTAGAAGTCTGACATATATTTAAAGTAGAAGTAAAGCATATATTAATATTTAGTTTTCTGAAACACTGCGTACAAAAAAAAACAAAAATCACCATGTTTATTTATTTTTTAAAATAAAATTAAGTATTCACCTTTTTTTAACCACTTGCTGGTTAAGAAAATGCGCACTGTGATCGCTGTGTTTTTCAGACATAGCTGATCACGTTATGGTAACGGGCCAATCACAGCGGCCGTTTATCACATGATCAGCTGATTACAATGTAGACCACACTTGCCGGCTATCGGCAGCACTTTCCTCATGCTGTCACAGCGCGAGGAAAGTACTGTCAATAACTGGCAGGTGTGGAAGGAGACATCTGCACTGATAATCAGGGCACTGATTATCACTGCAGCCCCAATAGTGCCCAGCAGTGCTGCCAGTCAGTGCCACTTATCAGTGTCTTACAATGCTGCCTATTAGTGCGCTTCAGTGATGCCAATTAGTGCACATCAGTGTCGCCTATCATTTTCTCATCATTGCCGCATTTCAGTGCAGTCTCATCAGTGCCTCATCAATGCCCACTAGTTCTGCCTCATCAGTGCACATCAGTGAAGGAGAAAAATTACCGTTATTTTTTAAAACAATTTTATCAAAAAATAAAAACCCCAGTGGGGATTAAAGAACACCAAAAGAAAGCTCTATTTACGTAAAAAAAAATGCAAAAAATGTCATGGTTACAGTGTTGTATGACCACACAATTGTCACAGTGCGACAATGCTGACAGCTAAAAATTGGCCTGGGCAGGAAGGGGGTAAAAGTAGTAGACAAGTGTTAAAGTGGTCGTAAAGGCTCAATGCTTTTTACCTTCATGCATTCTATGTATGAAGGTAAAACAAACCTTCTGCATGCAGCAGCCCCCCCAATACTTACCTAAGCCCCATCCCATCGCTATCCAGGGATGTGCACGAGTCTCCCATAGGCTGAAACATCAGTGGGAGTCACTAACTTCCACTGCTGTCAATCACAGCATGTGGGGGGGGGGGGGGGTGTTGAGCCATGGCTGTGTGTGAATGGACACGCAGAGCAATGGCTCGGGAGGGGCCTGCTTGGATGCCCCCCCAATAGCAAGTTGCTTGCTGTGGAGGCACTTGGCTTGAGGGAAGGGCCAGGAGCGCTGGCAGGGGACTCAAAATGATGAGGATCAGGGCTGCTCTGTGCAAAATCACTGCACAGAGCAGGGAAGTATGCCATGTTTGCTATTAAAAAAAAAAATTTCCTTTAATATCACTTTAACCTTTGTTATATTTCAGCACTGCCAATTTCCTGCAGCAGCCATAACATTATGACCATTGACTGGTAAAGTGAAGAACATCGATTATGTCATGGCAATGGCACCTGAAAGTGGGTGGGATATATTATGCAGCAAGTTAACATGTTGCCTCTGAATTTAATATGTTAAAAGCAGACAAAATAGGCAAGCAAAAGGATTTGAGAAACTTTGTCAAGAACGAAATTGTAACGGATGGATGACTGGGTCAGAGCTACTCCCAAACTGCAGCTCAGTCTTCACGGGACTGAGATTGAGCTCTGCAGTCACTTTTGCAGCAGTTTTGTTATACCGGGCTACAATCCAATGCAATGTTTTTTGTCTCTTTTGGTCAGTTGACCGCGTCGACCTTGCTTATGCTTATCAGATGACGGTTTCCCAGAAACTGTATATGCCCTCTTAACCTTTGATACTGTACCTCGCGACACAGCAATTACATTGGCAACTTCAGTCAGAAGCACCTTCTAAGTGGCACCAACAATTTGTCCTCTTTAACCCCTTGCCTAACGGGCACTTATACCCCCTTCCTGCCCAGGCCAATTTTCAGCTTTCAGCGCTGTCACACTTTGAATGACAATTGTGCAGGCATGCAACACAGTACTTATATGAAATTTTTATCATTTTTTTTTTTACATAGGTGGAGCTTTTTTTTGGTAATATTTAATCACCTCTGGGTTTTTTATCTTTTGCTAAACAAACCAAAAACTGAAAATTAAAAAAAAAAAAAAAAAAGTTTTCTTAGGTTTTGTTATAAAAGTTTGTAAATAAGTGATTCTTCTCCTTCATGGATGTGCACTAATGAGGCTGCAGTGATGGGCGCTGATAGGCTGCACTGATAGGTGGCATTGGTAGGTGGCACTGATGGTCAGTGAAAGGCAGCACTCATATATGGCACTGATAGGCGGCACTGAAAGGCAGCTCAGATGGGCACTGATATGTGGCATTGATGTGCACTGGTATTCACCATGTGGCATTGATGTGGCACCGATGGGCACTGGCAGGTGGCATTGAGGAGTACTGACAGCTGGCATTCATGGACACCGACAGGTGGCACTGCTTGGGCTACACTGATCATCAGTGCCCTGATGATCAGTGTACATGTCCCCTCTGAGGCATGCCAATTACCGGCTCTCCTCTCCTCTTGAGCTGTCAGCGTGACAGCTCGTGAGGAGAGTGCCGATATCTGGCATTTCCATATGTACATGTGGTCAGCTGTGATTGGAGACAGCTGATCACATGACCAAGCTGACGTCTTTGGCTCTTTCCTTTGATCGGTGATCCGCTGTGTCCGAAGGTTAGGAGTGGGAGGACGTCATATGACATCCTTCCAGAACAAGAGAACCGCCTTGTGCTGTCATTTCGTATATGGTGTGCGGGAGGAGGTTAAAGGGGTATGCTGTAACATGACTCCCTACTACTAGCAGCGCACACAGTGACGAAAGTGAGGCTTCCCACCTAATCGCTAGGTGTCTCATTACACAGCGGAAGCAAAAGAATGTTACGGCACTTGCACATCTGCAAATAATGTAGTGTTTCCATTTTTTTTGTCTACCCCTGTACAGTATATACTTAATGAAGCCTGGGATATGTTTAGGAAGGCCATATCCTAACAGCAACAGAAGACCAATATGACAGCAGGCACAGGGAACTTCACAGCCACAACTGTTGGTGAGCAAGACGGTCATGGCGGCTGGAGAGCAACACAATTGAAACTACTAGGGAGCAACAAGCCTGCAGCCAGTGAACCACACCGTGGCGGCATTAAACTTTTTTAAATGTGTAAACCAAATAAGTTATTTTCAAAACCAACCCACTCAAAGCAGCTGTATCCACTTTACCTCTTTCAGGTTATGCATCCGAGCTAAACCTTTGAGCTGTGAGTGATTGTCCAGCAGGTTATATGACAGATCCAAGTGATGAAGGTTTGTGAGATGTTCCAGCCCTGTGATTGGAAAATACAGTCAGAGAAGTTTCATGAATGTGCCCTTGTCAAACACACATGGATCACACATACATACACATACAGACTGACCTTTGGTGCAGGACAGCTTGTTGTAACTTAAGATAACAGTTTGGAGCTGTACGCTGGACTGTATGCTGAGCTCCGGGAAGGATTCCAGTGAATTATACGCCAGATTCAGGTGCTGGAGCTCAGAGAGAATCTAGAACCCAACAACACATATTATAAGACATGACTGAAGCCTTTTAATACATCAAAGGCATGAATAAAGTTCAGGAGGGCAGCATCTTCAATATGAACCTAAGATCAAGGACATAGAGACCTGACCTCAAGCTAGCAGGAGGAAAGTTCAAAGCTAAAACATTTGCCGCATTTTTGATTTGCTCCATACATATTTCTGGCTGAAAGCTATTCAGACAAAGCAAAACTCACACTTTGCAGAAAAGGGTGAAATAGAGTACCTTTAAATGTGGGCCGCAGTCTTTGATGAAATTGTTACTCAAGTCCAAAGACCTCAGACTGTTCAACAGTTCCTAAACAAAAGAACATATTGCTATAAGAAAACATTTACACTAAGGATAGACACAGCTAGAGCTAAAGCCCAACTACAGATTCTAAATTTTAAGTTTTTAAATACCCCCTAATCTCAGTTGGGGGGGGAAAAAAAAAAAAAAAAAAAAAAAAGCAGATTTCACTACAATGCTCACTTTTTCTCCAGTGCCGTTCTCCGCAAAAACTCTGCCCACTTCCAAGCTGAATGACAGCCAGCATCATTCAACCATTCCTGCTTGGCCAGGAGTCTTGACCCCACAGCATGGACCCCGGGCACGTAAGCAATTGAAAAAGGTACAAATCCCAGGGGTCCAAGCAGGGCCCGGGGGCCACATGTAGCCCTTTGGTATATGATGTGTGGCACTTGGACCTCAGCAGTTTGTAGTGGGAACATTGACTAGAGTATTAGTATTGATCTCTACTAGCCTCGTGTAACATGTTCCTAGTTTCATACGGTTTTCTGCAGCATATCTCCAGCCAAAAATATAGCATGCCCACACTCTCGGACCTTCATTTCCTCTATTAGATCTGCAGTTTCTAACAGTCGATTTAAGCATTACATATACTGAACATTACGTGCAGCTCTCTGGTGATGTCAGGGGCAGCATTTGAGGCTCCTTTTGCTAATTCGTTGACAACGGCTGGCTGGTCTAAACAATTATGGTGATCAGGGTTGGGGATCCTCTCTGCTGATGGCTTACAACTTACAAATATCACTGCAACCAAAAAAATTGAAGAAAAAAAAAAAAAAAAAAAAAAAAAAAAAACACTTCCACTGCAAGCATGATTTCAATCAGCAGCTAGCAATTAAAACATTTAATGGATCTATCTAAAACTGTTAAATAGCATACTGTGGCACTGCGGGTAAAAACAAGAATTTGATGGAATACTCTTTAGCAGTCACACCCAGTATGAAGTGTACTCACCAGAGACTGGTCCAGGCTGTGGATGGCATTTTTGCTGAAGTTGAGTGTGTGCAGTTCCAACCAGGGTAGGGCAGAACTCAGATCCCCCCCACAAGAAGAGATCACCTCCTGCCACGTGATAAAGAAGATACACATTATGTATTAAAGAGTACATGCTGGGGACAGAGGAAAACAATAGTTTAAGTAAAAACACTATCAAGGAAACATTGCAGCAGCACTAAAATCAGAAATTCTATTTAGTTTATTCTAATCTGTTGCTGCAAGATTTTACAGGCCATCTAACAGGGTCAGTGAGTGTGTACTGAAACCTCTGCTTGCGCCATCGCCTATTACATACAACTTTCCACACACAGCTAATGTCTGCACTACTCAACAGCTGACACGGGGGGGAACATGCATATCTAAAGGGATGCCAGGGATGTGTTCTTTCTTATAATGCTCAGGCTCAGAAAAGAGCATGACTTCTTCTCAGGTAAAAACTGGAGCATGTACAAAGGGAGTGGCAATGCTGAAAATAAAGCATTGACTGGAATAGCTTTGCCACTCTAAATAAGGAAGTAGGAGAAAAAAAGAATATGACAGGATCAACTGGGTATACACAATTTAAGAATATAGTAATGAGAGAAGCGTTGAGCACACAGTAAGAGCAATTCATTTTAGAGCCAATTACAAAAAAAAAAAAGTTTGGGTTTACAGACATCTTAAAAGGATCACTACTGAGAAAAATATTATATTCTGGTAACTGTATTACCTGTAATGCTAGTATTCAGTATACGAATGTATTTATTTTACAGGCCTTAACTGATATTTTACTATACTACACGTCTATGCAGGTTACGCTTAGATCTACGGTACTAGTAGTAGAATGCTAAAATCAGCCTTGCACATGTATCTCGCTTTATCCCAGTGGCAGAATGCCCCCCACTTACCGCTATGCTGGTCACACATTGTGAGCAAGTCAGGATCTCCAACTGTGAGTATACACCTCGCAGCCCCCTTAGGCAGTGTGGGGGGAGACATTGTAACTGCAATATGAAATGATAATCAGCACTCTGTTAACAATCAAGCTTAGCAGCTTCTTCATTTCTATCTTGACAGGTTTCCTTTAAAGCGCACCTCTGGGCCAAAATTTATTTCATTATACATTTAGGTTAGCCATTGTCAACCACGGTTCTGTGGAATCTTAAGGTTTTCCCAGGGGTTGCTGAGGGTTTATGGAGCTGTGGCTGACTGACCTACAATTTGATATTGTCTGCATAGTTTCAGGATCAGTGAAATGTGGCAGAGTCAGCACCATGGCACAATTGATCTTTTTTGCCATCTGTAAGGGTGGCATTTTGACCAGCCATGTAAGGAGTATTCTTCCCAATGACCACCAATGTAGAGGCATTTTCCCCACTGACCGCCACTGTAAGGAATATTCTCTCCAACAACCGCCAATGTAAGCAGCGTTCTCCCCACCATTGTAAGGAGCAGTCTTCGCGCCGACCACCATTGTAAGGAGCAGTCTTCGCGCCGACCACCATTGTAAGGAGCAGTCTTCGCGCCGACCACCATTGTAAGGAGCAGTCTTCGCGCCGACCACCATTGTAAGGAGCAGTCTTCGCGCCGACCACCATTGTAAGGAGCAGTCTTCGCGCCGACCACCATTGTAAGGAGCAGTCTTCGCGCCGACCACCATTGTAAGGAGCAGTCTTCGCGCCGACCACCATTGTAAGGAGCAGTCTTCGCGCCGACCACCATTGTAAGGAGCAGTCTTCGCGCCGACCACCATTGTAAGGAGCAGTCTTCGCGCCGACCACCATTGTAAGGAGCAGTCTTCGCGCCGACCACCATTGTAAGGAGCAGTCTTCGCGCCGACCACCATTGTAAGGAGCAGTCTTCGCGCCGACCACCATTGTAAGGAGCAGTCTTCCCGCCGACCACCATTGTAAGGAGCAGTCTTCGCGCCGACCACCATTGTAATGCTCCTTCTCCCCGCTGACCACCACTGTAATGCTCCTTCGCCCCACTGACCACCACTGTAATGCTCCTTCGCCCCACTGACCACTATTGTAATGCTCCTTCTCCTCACTGACCACCATTGTAATGCTCCTTCTCCTCACTGACCACCATTGTAATGCTCCTTCTCCCCACTGACCACCATTGTAATGCTCCTTCTCCCCACTGACCACCATTGTAATGCTCCTTCTCCCCACTGATCACCATCATAAAGAGCATTCTTCCCCTGACCACCAATGCAAGGAGTATACTTGTTTGTATTAGTGGTATCCCAAGACTGGATAATTATTTCAGGAGGTTCTTTGGGTAAAAAGGTTGAAAAGGGATGATTTAAGTAATAGGTTTTTTGTTAATGCTGGTCAGATAATCTCTCCAAAACGGGTAGCTTCGCTTCAGCATTTCCTGTGCAGGAGAACAGATACCTGTGCCTGTCGTATGTAAAGCACAGTGTCTGGCCCTCTTAACAACCCTATTTAGTACCTGAGAGAACACATAAATGTACTGTTGCATTGCTTCCTATGTGAACAAAAGATGTGATGAGGAAATCAATGCAAAACCCTCCTCTAGGACAAAAAGAAAATAAAAAAAGGTGACTTTTTTTTGGACAGCAACTGGTGACATAAAAAGGGGATTTAAAAAATAAATCCCTACTGTTCCTTAAATCCAAGGAATGCTCAAAGGATTATACTTAGATGTACAGTAGTAGTATAGTGGCTCAGTGGTTAGCACTTCTGCCTTACAGCACTGCGGTCCCCAGTTGGAATCCCAGCCAGGACACTATCTGCATGGAGTTTGTGGGTTCTCCCTGTGCTTGCATGGGTGTCCTCTGGGTACTCCAGTTTCTTCCCACACTCCGAAAGACATGTGGGTAGGTTAATTGGCCCTAGAATGTGTATGTATGCCTATGGGGTAGGAACCCCAGATTGTAAGCAGCTTGATAGCAGGGACTGCTGCAAACATACAATATGTAAAGTGCAGTGATAATTGGTGGCACTCAGGGGCGGACTGATAACTCATGGAGCCCCCGGGCAATAGGGGATCATGGGGCCCCTCTGTCCTTGCCCAAACTCAAAAAAGCCTATGAAAAAGGTACCAGGGACATCTCATGGGGCCCCCTACTGACCCCGGGCCCTCAGGCAGTGCCCGAGTTTTCAAATGGTCAGTCCGCCCCTGGTGGCACTATATAAATTCCCAAATTAATATTGAATGCGTATGAAGTAAAAAAAAAGTGCCTGGAGATGAGCTTTAGTATATCAAAGTAGAATTCCAGTCGCAATCTAACTAGTCTTAAAAATGCTCCTTCCCCCCTCCTAACAGCTATGCTGACCAACCCATGTAAGAGGAAGATTTACCTATTTTAAGCCCACCCCGGTCCAGTCACATGATATTGCGTTAGCCAGTGGCAGAGCTCTGAGCAATGGCTGGAATACCTGGGAGTGGTGACATCATCCTATGGCTCATCCGTTATCGCCACTCCCTCCAGCTGCCGTTGGCTGACACAGGGGAGCTGGATCACATGACTGGACCGAAACAAGCTGGTTTTTTTCCCTACGCACGTTAGTCGGCATATGTGACTTTTTTTAAAGGATAAGTTCACCTTTCTTAATCTGTTACATCCATACTTAGAATGTAACATGTTGAGCATCTTCCTCTTCTCCCCCATATCTGCCACCTCCTTGTGACAGTGGGCCAGGGATCTTCTCTGCGCACCCACTGCTATAGTTTGTATACAGCTTGGCACTGCAAATTCAACTGTCATTCATTCACAGAGTTCTATGAATGAACTACAACTACTGTTAGCCATTTCAGCTGACAGCTTGTAGTTCTCAACGAACTGCAAGGGCACTGGCGAGAGCTCTTGTAGTCCACTGAGCTTCCTGGGCTTCAGTAACTGCCCACCCGTATCAGAGGTATGGGCAGACCGTGTACTGACAGTCTGCAGGAGCCCAATATTGCACCTGCAATCTGTTGATCGCGGGTTCAAGGCTTTACAGGCTCTCAAGAAACAAAAAATAATACCTGTAAAACAATGTGCGTTCATTATTATTTTTTTAAATATGAATCTATCCTTTAGGACTAGTTAGGTTGAGGCTGGAATTATACTTTAAGTGAAAATGGAGACATTCAGCTATTTGAGAGAAATGTATACATGAACGTGAGTGCATGACAAAATGCTGTAGCCCAAATTTGCACAAAGAATTTTTTTTTTTTTCCACCTGTGGAAGGATGAAAAAATGCTCATAGAAAATACTCACCTCTAAACTTTTTAAGGACTTAAATGGAAAAATATTCACATCAAACTGGGGGGGACATTCATCAAGGTGAATAATCTGTAAAGAAAAAAAACAAAAATCTTAAATAATTTTCATTGACATGCAACAAGTTGTGCCAATAAAAAAGCTCTGATCTTTAAAGTGTGAGTTCACCATTACAGAAAAAATGAAAAGGTGAACATTGTACACCCTTCTCCACCCCCCCGGGTCTCGCTGTACGTACCTCCTGAGGGTGATGAGCATTCTGTGCCAATGTAACTGGTGCAACGGTCCAGAGACTTAAAATCCCTCTACTGCATTTACATTCTCTAGGGTTTCCAGAACAGATCAGGGCGACTGGCACTGACCAATCAGAAAGTCTCTGAGCCATCTAGGAAGCCATGAATGAAAAGGGAGGAAAGTGGGGATTTTAAATCTTGGGACCGTGACATCAGCTGGCAACTGACAGTACAGCATCTACAGGAGGTAAGTACGACAGGGCCTGAGCAGGGTAGGGGTGGGGAAGGTGTACAGTGTAACTTTTAACTTTTACAGAAAAATTAAAAAGGTAAACTAACACTTTGAGGCTGGATTTACAATTTTACATCTTTGTCTGTTAACCTATGCCGTGTCACAAATTAATGAGCACTGCGTTCACTTTGAATGGGTTTGCAACACACAAGAACAGACCAAAAAAAGGCCATGCAGCATTTTTCTCTATAGCAGGGGTATTGAAATAAAATTCAAGGAGTTTCGGTCACTAAAATTTTCTTCTGGCCGAGGTCCAAATAGGGTGTGCCCATCAGTGTGCCCCCTTGCATTAGGTGTCGCCATCAGAGTGCAACCTTACATCATGTATTCACATCAGTTGTCCCCAGCAGAGTGCCCCTTTACATAAAGTATCCTCATCACATTGCCAGGTATTCCTGTCGGAGTGCTCCCTTACACTCAAAGTACTCCTTTCTATCATATTTCCCCATCAGAGGGACCCTTAACATAAAATAAGGGGCACTCTGAGGGGCCCATCTGGCGTTAAGGGGCACGCTGACGGGGCCCGTGGCCTTAAGGGGCACTCTGACGGGGGCACGTTACCTTAAGGGGCACTCTGACGGGGGCACGTTACCTTAAGGGGCACTCTGACGGGGGCACGTTACCTTAAGGGGCACTCTGACGGGGGCACGTTACCTTAAGGGGCACTCTGACGGGGGCACGTTACCTTAAGGGGCACTCTGACGGGGGCACGTTACCTTAAGGGGCACTCTGACGGGGGCACGTTACCTTAAGGGGCACTCTGACGGGGGCACGTTACCTTAAGGGGCACTCTGACGGGGGCACGTTACCTTAAGGGGCACTCTGACGGGGGCACGTTACCTTAAGGGGCACTCTGACGGGGGCACGTTACCTTAAGGGGCACGTTACCTTAAGGGGCACTCTGACGGGGGCACGTTACCTTAAGGGGCACTCTGATGGACACATTCTATGTTGTGCCCATCAGAGAACCCCTTAACATTCCATGTGCCCATCAGAGTGCTACACACAGATTTTTCTACCTTCATGCATAGGATATATGAAGGGAAAAAACCTTGAGCCTTTCGAACCATTTTAAAGTGCAAAAGCATTGGCCCCTCTACAGTGATCTGATATGCCCCCTGCGAGTCAGTGCTAGAGCTCTCCAATCAGCAGGAAATGCTAGGTTTTCTGTTTGCACAGGTTTACCTCTGACTCACAAGCCTATGTTGGACAGCTTGGACAGCAGTGGTCCTTTCTGCACCTGAATGCTGGGGGAAGAAGTCTGGGCTTCAGCTCTATTAATGTGTATGTGATTAACAAAAATAAAACGTTTTCAGTACATCTCTACAATACAAGCACATTTCCTCATGTTCTGTCTCTTTAAAATCGCTGCAGGATCAGGAAAATACTGGCTGATCTATGAATTCCTGTTGCACTGAAATCCCAAGCCGTGTTGTCAGCCCTGCCCAGTTCTCCCCTGCTGAACTGCAGAACACCTTCCTGAAGATGAAAACTGGGGGAGGTGTAATGCAGTCCACCAGAGGACAGGGCTGACAACACTGCTTGGGATTTCAGGGCAGGAGAGGAGTTATCAGCTCAAACAGACGTTAAGAGCTCGCTGACTTGCTGGAAGATCAAGGGGTATTTTTCTGTACTGTACCGTTTAAAATAAAAAAAAAAATCAACCATGTTCAAACCTTCAATGCTGGAGTCTTCTGCGCAAGATCGAGCAGGAACTGTGAGCGCAGAATGGCACCGCTATCGGTAGGGTGGGCGGAAAGTGCCTGGAACCCAGTTCCCGGGCCCCGCGGAAAGAGCAGATCAAACAGGTGGGTGACGACTTGTAGGGTTGGGGTGAGAAGGGTCAGGCTGTGGCTTTCGTCCAGCACCCCGTCCCCTGAAATAAAACAGATACTGTCAGATCTTCAACATCACACTTCACCATGTATATAACCAGGTAGTGTAAAGGGCAGTAACCCACATCAACCTAAAAGAACTAATCTCCTAAATCTGACCTCCAGCCTTCCCTTCAGTCTTGTAGTTGTACCGGCTCCTCTGCTGTACTGAAATGACTTACTCTGATTTCACAGCACAATGTGAGCTTCTGACATCCGCTACCTCCCCGGACCCCGCATCCGCTACATCCGCTACCTCCCCGGACCCCGCATCCGCTACCTCCCCGGACCCCGCATCCGCTACATCCGCTACCTCCCCGGACCCCGCATCCGCTACATCCGCTACCTCCCCGGACCCCGCATCCGCTACATCCGCTACCTCCCCGGACCCCGCATCCGCTACATCCGCTACCTCCCCGGACCCCGCATCCGCTACATCCGCTATCTCCCCGGACCCCGCATCCGGTCTCCCCGGACCCCGCATCCGCTACATCCGGTCTCCCCGGACCCCGCATCCGCTACATCCGGTCTCCCCGGACCCCGCATCCGCTACATCCGGTCTCCCCGGACCCCGCATCCGCTACATCCGGTCTCCCCGGACCCCGCATCCGCTACATCCGGTCTCCCCGGACCCCGCATCCGCTACATCCGGTCTCCCCGGACCCCGCATCCGCTACATCCGGTCTCCCCGGACCCCGCATCCGCTACATCCGGTCTCCCCGGACCCCGCATCCGCTACATCCGGTCTCCCCGGACCCCGCATCCGCTACATCCGGTCTCCCCGGACCCCGCATCCGCTACATCCGGTCTCCCCGGACCCCGCATCCGCTACATCCGGTCTCCCCGGACCCCGCATCCGCTACATCCGGTCTCCCCGGACCCCGCATCCGCTACATCCGGTCTCCCCGGACCCCGCATCCGCTACATCCGGTCTCCCCGGACCCCGCATCCGCTACATCCGGTCTCCCCGGACCCTGCATCCACTATATCCGGTCTCCCCGGACCCTGCATTCACTATATCCTGTCTCCCCGGACCCTGCATCCACTATATCCGGTCTCCCCGGACCCTGCATCCACTATATCCGGTCTCCCCGGACCCTGCATCCACTATATCCGGTCTCCCCCGGACCCTGCATTCACTATATCTGGTCTCCCCTGACCCTGCATCCACTATATCTGGTCTCCCCCGGACCCTGCATTCACTATATCAGGTCTCCCACAGTACACACAACATGGAAATGCAATTATTTTAGTAAATATAAACTGCTAAATATCTTTTCTCATCAGCATTATATAGCAGTCTTGTGACTTCTCTCAGTGATCAGCAGAGCACTGGTTAAAGCTTGTAGGAGGAGTTTTCTTTCTGCTCTAGGAGGATGCAAAACCCCTGACTTCTATCTGGACAGTGCTGATTGGCCCTGTGCTGATCACATGCACTCTTCAAAAAAAAAAAAAAAAAAACCTCTCTAGCAATACTGAACTGAGCATGTGTGAAATGCCTATGGTTCAGTCTGTCTTATCAGGAGATAAGAGGTGGTCGCTTGAAAAAGGGCAGGTACAAAGAAGACAGGATCAAACTGCCTTTTTATACAATGCAGAGGATTAACCCCTTAGGTTCCACAGTGAGTATAACAAGCATGCTTTACTGCATCTACAGACTGATTTTACTGCTGTGGGCATAGTAACATTTTAACAATTTTGGATCCTTGGTGTCACATGTGGACGTCACCCAGAGTGGTCAGCATGTAAATACAGCCTGCGTACGAACACCCACTCCTCCTGATGCCCAACCCATCAAGGCATTTTGATATTTGCATAGCTCCTCTCAAGAGCCAGCCCACTGCTTGCATTAGAGCCGATGGCTTTTGGGAGGAGGACTGAAGCAAGGTGTTATGATGGGTTTTTTTTAGGAAATTATGTAAAGCACCCTGCCGGTCTCTCCCACTAGCCATATTATGCCTACATTGCTTAGAGAAGCACAGAGATCAAGTCTAAAATAAGGTATGTAATGAAAATAGAAAAGTTTTATTTAAAAATTGCATTAACAAGTTGATGAGGAGGAACCAGAGAAGGCAAAATATAGGCAGACAAGGCTTATACGGTCTTCGAAAATTGTGCACTGCCCTGCTGTCTGCAAATTTCCAGTAGTTAACCTGATCAGAAGTGCAGTGATGACATTCTGCTTTCCACAAAAAAAGAGGAACAATAACTTGTTATCGATGACACTCTTATCTGATATACTACTTATGCCTGTTACAACAGTGCTGATATACTGGACAACTATGGAAAGATAAGCCCACGTTTACTACACCTTACAAAGCAAGCACTACAAATAAATCAGAAAACTTTGTTTCGGAATTTCTTAAAAGTGCGCTTCAATCTTCCTCAAAAAGAAAAAAAAAGTCACCAGCAACAAATCCTGTAGCTGCCGACATTCAATAGAAGGACACTTACCCGTCCAGGAACTCAGCGCCGCCCTCACCGGTCTTTGGGTCCCCAGGGCCAGCATGTTTACTAAGAGAAACCAGCTGTGAAGCCTATAAATATAAAGTGCAGCGCTCTCCCTAAACTAATTATATATAAATATAAAGTGCACACTTGGCTAAAAAGTGCTCTAAATAATGACACAAGGTACTAAACTTATGTGCAAAAATTGTGCATTTACAAATATGTGCATTAGCAAAAAAGTTTGTATCAGGTGGTCATTTGAACAAGAGGAGAGAAGACAGGATCAAACAGCCCTTTTACACAATGCAGAGGATTAACCCCTTAGGTTCCACAGGATGCGACGTCTGCACTTACTAAATCGGAACGCGAGGAGGATTCTGGGAGCGCGGTGACGTCATTTCCGGCGTGGCGGCCATATTTTAAACCCCTGTATCTATATACCCATGCAGGAGATTCATAGCATGGGGTATTGAAGGCATGTGAAGAGACGATTTTAAATGTGAGTGGGGAATTTTACTACTCATCTACTTACCTAATAAACAGGATTACACTATGTGAGTTTTTGTTTGTATATGAACCGAGGAGGAGATCGCTGTTAGAGTGTAAGAGGCGGGGAAGGTCCTGGTGAGCCATCTAAAGGGTGTCCTGCTGTAAAGCGAGCTGACCCTGTGGGGTCTTGGCAAGGAGGTCACGGCTAAAGTTTGGATTCACACAGTGTGGACACGTGTGACACATGCATGAAGACTGTTAGGTCTTTTTGTTGTATTTGGACACTTTAATCTTACTTTGGACTTATTAATTTATAGCAGATGGTTGGAGTGATTTTGATTGCACTTTATTCTCATTTTGATTGCACTTTATTCTCATTTTGAAGTACACGGGTTGCACAATTTTTTGCTAATGCACATATTTGTAAATGCACAATTTTTGCACATAAGTTTAGTACTTTGTGTCATTATTTAGAGCACTTTTTAGCCAAGTGTGCACTTTATATTTATATATAATTAGTTCAGGGAGAGCACTGCACTTTATATTTATATGCATTCACTCATCTTGGTAAGGAGTTTTGTGTCAGCTGCTTGGTAAATAGGGCCCCATTCTTAGCGCAGGAAGTTCTCGCACTTAGATTTTCAGCTGTGAAGCCTGTTGACTTTCCACTGTGCATGAGCAAGCTTCACTGCGCTTTGTGAAAGGTCCCACAATCTTCTGGGAACTGTGGCATGTCCCAGAAGGCTGCGGGCAAAAAGCAGAGTGTGAACTTCCACTAGAATCGCCTAGGTGATCTGAGCACCAAGACCAAGCACCCACGAAAAAAAAAAAAAAAAAAGTGCCAAAAGTGGGAGAAGAGGGAGGGAGGACGCAGAAAAGCAGAACTTTCCCTTTTGAGTGAAGGTCCGATTGACATTATTGTAACGAGTTTTAAGAGAACCGGTCACCTTGTCTATGTAGAGCAGTGACCAGGTCTGTTTAAAGCCCAGTTGTGGATTCTCCTTTCTCTAGAGGTCTCCTGCATGTTATTTTTTCACTTCCCTTTTCTAGATGCTTTCAAGCTGTGATGTGCACAGCCCTCTTGATTCACCCCGCAGTGAGCAGTCTTTAGTGATGCAAAAGGTGTGATGATGTCAGCAACACTTTCTGCATCATTACACTGGGAGTACAAGGTACTTGAAAGCACCAGGTATTTGGTGCCAGCAGCTATGAAACAATGATTGTCCCATGAGCAAAGTACTTTTGTTGATTGTCCGGAACTGGAACCCTTTACCAGTCCAACCTAACGGCTGTTTAGTTACCATACTGGATCTTTAGGTACGGGGAACACTTCTACTCAAAGGAAACATTATCCATTGCAAATTACCTGGGTGACTGGGAACCAGTGCTCTTCCCAAAATGCCTTTGAAATGTATTATTATTATACAGGATTTATATAGCGCCAACAGTTTGCTCAGCACTTTACAATATAACGGGAGACAATCCAGCAACAATACAGGTCAATGCAAGAGGGATAGGAGGGCCTGATCCTTGGAGCTTACAGTCTAAAAGTAGCAATAATCCTCTAATAAAATGAAGCCAGCTACTCTGTAACATCCATTGCAACAATCCTTTATTGGCTACATGGCAGGACACAGCAGTAACATGCATTAGCAATACAAGAGGGTTAGACCCTCCTAACCCTCTTGTATTGAACTGTATTGTTGCTGTATTGTCTCCCATTATATTGTAAAGCGCTGAGCAAACTGTTGGCGCTATATAAATTCGGTATAATAATGTGTTAACATTGCGGCCGAAGCCTTACCCATAGTATGTTTGAATATGGCCAGGGTGGATAAAAATCAATGTTTTTTTTTTAAAAATAAAAAAAAAAAAAAACAAAATCGGATTTTTTTGATTTAAATCTGATTTTTTTTAATAAAATGCTTTTTGAGGAAAATATAGCGCCAAGTTCAAACATCACTGAACAAAGTCGCAAAATCGTTTTCAGTGTCTGATGACGAATTTCCCCCACGAATCATTATCACTCAATTCTGCAAGTGGTTCTAATTTACTATCGCTGTTCTCTAGCCGGTCTAAAACCACTTTTGACCTAAAGGGACGCTTTTTGGACACCATGGACGTTTCTCAGTTTCCAGGCAGAAAGAACAGTAAAAATGCAGGCAGGGCGCCGGACAAAGCACTCGGGACAAAATGTATGTGAAATGGTTTGATACAGGAATGTTATACTATGCGATTTTAGTGAATTTAATGAATGTCACTTTGTCATTTTCAAATTTCCCACCGCTCCGTCCCCCGTATGTCCCGACGTCGCAGGGGACAGAAACCCAGAAGACAGATGCCGGCATCCGCCGGAGGACATTGCCGGGGACACTGCAGGAGGGACATCGCGGGAGCGCAGGACAAGGTAAGAGAAGAACAGATCCCAGAGCAGCACCACATGGTAAGCCTGAGTGTAGCTCGGGGTTATCGCTTGTGATACTGAAACTTTACCCCGAGCTACACTCGGGAATACCGCCAGGGAGGCTACTAGTTAAGTTCACCTTTTAGTTAAATAAATGCACATCTTTTTTGCAGGTAAATAAATGTGCATTCATAACTTTTTTTTTTTACATTGCAGCCTGTAAAGCAATTCACGTGTAATCAGCAGATCGCAGGTGCAATGCCAGTATCCTGCAGACACCATCTGCTCGTATCTCCCGTTACAGTCACCGAATGGCAGGAAGAATCAATGAACTGAGATCGCCCACCAGTACCCTCACAGTTCATTGAGAACCAAAAGCCGTCAGCTGCAAAGGCTGACGGTACTTGTAGTTTATTAATTCACAGGAAACTGTGAATGAATGATGGAGCCGTGTGGGTGGAGCCCTGCATGGCCACGCTGTTTTCAAATTGTGACAGTGGGTACAGGGAGAAGAAACCCCACTGTCACAGGTGCATAGGAACCTGTTGCATGTTACGCACCAAATATAGATTTAACATGCTCCAAAAGGTAAACTTAGCCTTTAAAATATTTACACTGGTCCAGTGTGGCATAATGTAAAAATGCGTATCATATACCTGAGGGTCCGCTGGGGAAGCTGACAATCCCTATAGTAGTCAGGACCAGGGTGGATAAAAATCAATGATTTAAAAAAAAAAAAAAAAAATCAGATTTTTTTAAATAAAATGCTTTTTGAGGAAAATATATTACCATCCAAAGGTTATTCCATAATGAAATAAAGAATAGTTTTTTAATTATGTAGAATAAGGCTGTATATGTTTAATTTTTTTGGTAAATAAATTCCATGAATCCATTCACAATGTCATGCTCTTCCAGAGGTTTATGTAAGATTATTGGGCAGTTTCTCTGCCTACAAGATATTATCACAGATGTTGGTTTACTTTTGCAGTTCTCAAAACTGAATTTGACTCAGCGGAGATCACATGCCTCTTCTTCACAGCAAAAATGTTATAACATGAACAGAGTTAAGAAAAAGACCTGAATCCTAACCTCTACAAACCTATGAATACAGAATCAACCCCTTCACTGCTAAGTTTCAAGAAGTTCAGTGAATAGAATAGAAACAATATTTTTCTGATTGTTTGGAGTGGAATAGATCTGCACAAGAAGAAAGTGAAACTAAGTGTGAGGAGGAAGGGGCTGACAGTCTACGTTTCTTAAAATATATATATTTTGTTTAGCCAAATTAGTTACCAAACATGGATGTTTAAGCAAATCACATATGCTGGAATGTTATTGTTGCAGTTGAATAAATCTATTTAAATTGTTATTATTAAGGTAATGATTATTTTTCTCCTTCCTAAGTACAACAGAAAAGTTGTCCAAATATGAATGATTAACCTTATAAACTGGGGATAAAAAACTAATATGAAAAGTTGTTATTCTAAAAATCTTCATCTACTTGTATATTAAAGTTATACCAGCAAGAATTAGTCTTTATGTAGAAAACTAGGATTTATATCAAGCCTTACTGACTAGTGAGTTAAATTGTGATTTTAATCAGTTTGATTTAAATCAAATCCACCCTGAGTATGGCTTTGACCAAAACACGTTAGTGTGTTACGGCTGTATCCTGCTATGTAGCCAACAAAGGATTGTTGCAATGGAAGTTACTGAGTAGCTGGCTTCATTGTCTCAGAGGATTATTGCAGTACTTGTACTCACCATTGTCCCGCAGAAGATGAGCAAGCGATTGAACCATTGACTCGAGATCCTCAGGCCTCATTTAACGGAAGCTGGTAATAACCAAGAAACAGAATTAGGATTTACAATGAAAAGTGCCTACTTCATATATATATGTATACATTTAAAGGATTAATATGAAAGGGTTTGTTCCGATTTCATTGAGCAGTGAGATCATTTTAGATGTAACGGGATGAAAACTCTGCGAAGGAAAACCAATGCGCAGTATCAAAGCAAGGATGGCAGGTGCAAATAAAAACTAAGATCTCCTACTAAACTTACTACAAACCCCAACATGTCACTTCATCATCACAGAAACCGAACTGTCAACGGTACAGCCAGATTAAAGGTGATTTAGCATCATCATATATAAGGTGTGACAATTTAATTCCCCGAATGCCCCTGACGTAGCACTATGGTGGTGAGTCACACAGCCATTTGCACCTGAGGTGTCCTGACATGTTCTAACGTACTCACCGGGGTCACAGACCAGCGGACTCTTAAAGAAATACAAGAAATAAAATTGTGCTGTTGGCAGAAAATGAGTGAGAGGAATCTGGAGCAGCGAAATAACATCACATTTTGTGTAAAAATTGGCCAAAGTGCGTGTGATTCTTTAGCATTGTGACAACAGGCTTCTGCTGAACATTCCATGAAGAAATCAAGTGTTTTTGGATGGCATTGGCGGTTTAACCACTTCCAGTCCGGACACTTTTACCCCCTTCCTGTCCAGGCCAATTTTCAGCTTTCAGCGCTGTCACACTTTGAATGACAATTGCGCGGTCATGCAATACTGTACCCATATGAATTTTTTAGCATTTTTTTGAGACAGATAAAGCTTTATTTTGGTGGTATTTATTCACCACTGGGATTTTTATTTTTTTTTGCTATGTAAATGAAAAAGTCCAAAAATTTTGAAAAAAGTGTTTTTCTTATAAAAATTTGCAAATAAACAAGATTTCTTTATAAATCTTGGCCAAAATTTATTCCATTATCTTATTAGTAAAAAAAAAATAAATAAAAAATAACCCAAATTAGTTTATAACCAAAAATTATAATTTTTAAACTTTTTTATATTATTTATGGTTTTTTTTTTACATACTGTCACCCTAGCAGTACAGTGTCACCATGGTGACACTGTACTACTTGTGGGGGGGTGATGTTTTTTTTTATTTACACTGATTGGTTTTACACCCATAAAGGCTGTAAAAACAATTATTTCTCCTTCTCTCTGGCTGCATTCTTGCAACTATTGAGAACTACTGTGTGAGCTGTGATTGGTCACAGCTTGTCACATGGTACAAGGCTGTTGTGAATAGCCCTGTACCATGTGACCTCTGTGATCATTCACAGATTTCACATGTAGTAAGCAATGTCAGAAGTGACATCTTGCTTACTACTCTGCATGTGATCACTGATTGGCCAATCAGTGATCACATGATTGGGACCTCGCACATAGGTCCCATATGACGATCGGTGTTTCACTGTGTCCGGAGGACACAACGGGCACCGGATCAAGGTGCTGTGCGCTCCCAGGGAGCGCGCACAAGCAGGGGGCAGGGAGGCCATTTATAAACGGCCACCCGACCCTGCACTGCCACCGTCCGGCCGTTTATATACAACGGCCAGACTGGAGGTGGTTAAGGAGAAGCGGGAAGATATCCATGATGACACAAGTGGGCAGCCAAAAATGCAAAAGACGGATGCAAAATGTGGAAAGTGAAAAGGTTACGGAAATCTGGTCGAAGGAAAAGACCGGAACTCTGGCATGACAAGTGGATTTTCCACCACGAGCTCCTGCACATGATCCGTTAAGTGTTCGCGAGTTCCTGGCCCAAAAATCCATACCGAAACTTGGCCAACCACCTTACTCCCCCAACTTAGCACCCTGCGACTTTTTGGTTTCCAAAATGAAAAATGCCTTAAAAAAAAGAACGCAGGCTTCATGACATTCCGGACATACAGCGTGCCGCAACAAAGATACTGCGCAGCGTTCTGGAACACGTATTCCAGGAATGTTTCCGGCAGTGGCACAGTCATCTAGAAAAGTGCATCTCTTCACAAGGGGACTTTGAAGGTGACAACAGCTGCTAGTGTATAGGTAAGCAAATTGTTGGGGGCTTTTTTTTTATGTTGTATTGGAGAGAAACCCTCCCCTTCCCCCCCCCTTAATTGGGACTTTAAAGGCACCGAAAAAGTAAGTAAAAGTTACAACAATTTTGTTGATTGTTGTAACGTTTACTTACTTTTTGCATACCTTTAAAGTCCCAATTAGGGGGGTTTCTCTCCAATACAACTTTATATTTTAGGGATGTTGGCATCCATTAGAGATACCTCAGGATCATTTTTTCATGTTTTTTTTTTTTTTTTTTTTTAACAGTCCATTCCAGGAGTTAACATTTCACACCTCATACACTTAAGTTAATGCACAAGTGATGAAAATGTGTAAGTGTAACACTTCCAGGTATTTATTACCTCTAAAAGAGATCACATTACTCACCCTGACAATACCTTCATCTGCTTTTCTCCCTCTTTGTCCAGGGTCACCATCTACTACCTGGACTTGGATGCCAGCTAAGAGATGACATGATCCTGTAAGTTCTGATATCTGTGCAGTTTCTTGTGACTTTCTACAAACCTACAATATTGCAACCTGATTCTACAGGTGAGAGGAGACTGAATAAATGCTTCTCCAGTCTGCAGCAGACTGATGACATCATCTCAGTCTAGGCAAAGTCACTGGGCTGTAACTCAGGGGTGCCTTTACAATTGTAAGGCTCCATGTACACGGGACACTTCTGAACGATGGAAACTGACTGCTGGAAAAAAAGGGTAAAAAAAGTCTGTTTAGCTGTGTTTGCATAGTGCGTTTAGAAGTGTTTTTTAAAGATAACCTCAGGAGATCTGCCAAAATGCCCAGAATGCACTGAAAAACAGTAAAAAATGAACTATATCAGACATTTTGAGAGAAATAGAGAGAGCAGAAGCAGAGGGAGCAGTATGCATTGAGATTAGCGGTCTTTTTTTTTTGGTGCTTGGATGTGTTCCAGCTCATTTCTGTGCAGAAATTATTGCAGCAGAGTCTAACATACTTTCTTTCATGTGAAACCTCAAAGTCTGGTGTACCGGGTCCATTTGAGTACCGGGAAAAGGCTTTGCATGCATTTTTCATGAAGAAAAAAGGCTCTGGACAGCATCTGGAAATGGAAGAGTTAAAAAAATTTCCAAACACAAGCACTTATAAACGCGGTTAGCTGTGTTTACAAGCGTTTGAAACGCTGAATCCTGAACGCAAGTTTGGTGCGTTCAAAAAAAACCGACTGTAAATTCAACTGCCTGTAAATGACGATGAGTACATGGACACATAGGAAAACATTAGGGAGAGTTCAGGGGCTGCTGGAAAAAAAAAAAAAACGCAGAAAAGCTCCTAAACGTGAGTTTATCAGCTGCAGTGTACATGGTTGGAAACGGAAGAAAACATTACATCACTTCCAAAATTGTACGGTCTTACGAGAATTTTCATAACTTTTTCATCATGTGTACGAGGCTGAAGGGAGATTGTACCATTACACGGTAGGGTGCTTGGTCAGCTTTCCAATCAGTGTCCACTATGCTTTCTTTACAGCTAATCATATGCCGGTCACAAGTTAAATCTGATTGTAAAATCTTCTATAGATTTACCAACAACTACGTAGTTTGAGAGCCTTCCAAAGAATCCATACAGATCCCATCCAAACAGGAGGTTCTGTTAATTTAGAACAGGGGTCTCCAAACTATGGCCCTCCAGGTGTTGTGGAACTGCAAGTCCCATGAGGCCTTGCAAGACTCTGACATCCACAGGCAAGACTCCGAGAGGCATGATGGGACTTGTAGTACTTCAACAGCTGGAGGGCCATAGTTTGGAGACCCCTGATTTAGAAGGAAAGGCTAAGCAATAATCCACAAGGTAAATGTTGCTCTCCTTGCAGTTACTCCCCAAATACATTTTATAATGAATCGTTCTGCACTCCTGTGACCTGTTTTCAGCAGAGGGCTAAAGCCCATTGTTGGCTGATATCACTCAGCCAGTCCAGGTTCTGAATTGATCCAGCTTTACAGTCAGGATCCATCCAGATGCCTGAGTCAGCCCCTCCTGCCCCCTCCACAGCCCGACACGGTAGTGAGCACTGGAGGGGCAGAGCAGAGAGCAGGCGACTGACAGTCACTGGCTTTCTGCTCAGTGAGAACTGAGTGATCAACAGTCTTTGATCTCTCAGTTCTTACTTAGAAGCACTGGCAGACAGATGCAGCATTGGATCGGTGCTGCATCCACCTAGGTGTGTATCATTTTTGTTTTGTTAATCCCATACTTCTTTTTAAGTTTTGCCATGTGGTCTCTTGATAGCAAAACTCAGACTAGTTTGTGTGTCCTGTGTGGCCAACAAAACGTGTGTTTTTTTTGATTTGTCCTTTTTTCACAGGTGCAACATACACCCGAAGCACGGTAAAAATGCGTATGCATTTTTACGATGTTTTTGCAGTGTGAAAGTAGCCAAACGGAAAAAGCCTCAGATGTGCTTCTGATTGGCCAGCACGGTCACATGGCTGCACTTACCAATGAGTGCTCGACATTGTAAGCATTCCAGGGCTGTGCATTGTGAAGTACGGACTGCTACACCAGCAGCATGGGCATCATGGTCACCATGTACAGTGGGGAAGGCAGGATATTTGGAATTAGTTCACCTTTTCATTTTTTTTTTCGTGGAGAGTAGAGGAGAGAGGAAGGACAGCTAGACTATCTCTCCAACTTTCCAACGCTGTCCAGTCAATCTTAAATCTGACCACCTCTGCATATACCATGGACATCTATGGTCCGGGGTCAGCTTACTTCCAGGAATGTCACAGAGTTTATTGACAAGGAAGCACACACAGCTTAATCACACAGATAACAATCTGCTCCACTTCATAAACATCAACTCATTTAGGAAAATTTAGAAAAACAGAACTTTGCCTCCCTTAGCAAATACCACCTGGAAGTGTGAAGAGATCAACCAGATTTAGAAAGAAGCAGAGCTTCTCTGACAATGAACTGAACAAAGTTTACTAAAACTGGAGGGTGCAAAATCTGCGGAGAAACCAATCAGCTTCTCATTTTGGAGAGCCAGACATCCCCTAGTCTATCCAAAACCTAAAAATACAAAATGTTTTCACTTTACATACACATTAGATTGTGCTGGTTCGGGGTTAGATATGGACACATTTCGTGTTCAGGTCCTTTCTCACGGGAGTTCCGTTTTTTTTTTTCATCAGTTGAGTAACGTTTTTTCTCTTTCAATAGTTTTTTTATTTTCAATTTTAATAAAATACAAAACATCTCCCTGAAATGCACGGGAGGAAAACAAAAAAGTGCAATATTTCCGTCAATGATTTAGTCATGTGAAAAATTGGATCAGTTTACATCAGTTTTCTTCATCCGTTACTCGTCAGCTTTTACATCAGTTTTTTTACATCCTCTACTAATGCAAACATGGAACGTATGTCTGTTTACATCTGTTTTTTCAGACATTCTGGGAAGGGGGGGGTTATGGAAGAAAAGAAAAATAGGGTTTTCTTCCAATCAAAAAAAGGGATATTTACGGATGCAGACATCCACTCACTGGCTAAATCCTGCCGCCTCAACCTCCGGAACATTTCCCAAATCCACCCCTTCCTGACCAATGACACCACAAAACAACTTATCCACACCTTGGTTATATCTCGCCTCGATTACTGCAACTCCCTCCTCACTGGTCTACCGTTACACAGGCTTTCCCCCCTTCAGTCTATTATGAATGCTGCTGCTAGACTCCTACACCTTACCAACCAATCAGCGACTGCTGCCCCTCTCTGCCAATCCCTCCACTGGCTTCCACTGGTGTCAGTGACAGGAATAATGCTGCATGGTTGGTGTTGATGGGAAGAACAGTGCCCTATCATTGGTGTCAGTAGTAGGAATCATTTTTCATCATTGGTGTCAGTGGGAGGAATAGTGCTCCATCATTGGTGTCAGTGGTAGGAATCAATCCTGATCATTGGTGTCAGTGGAAGAAACAAAACCCTAAGGGCCAGTTAAAGGCAAGCAAAAAAAGGCCCACATTGGACTGTAGGTCGCAGTTTGGGGTCCACTACCTTACCAGGATTGGTGGTCATTTTGTGATCAAACCAAGGTGGATAAAAATCAATGATTTAAAAAAAAAAAAAAAAAAATCTGATTTTTTTTATTTAAATCGGATTTTTTTTTAAATAAAATGCTTTTTGAGGAAAATATATTACCATCCAAAGGTTATTCCATCATGAAATAAAGATTAGTGTTTTATTTATGTAGAATAAGGCTGTATATGTTTAATTTTTTTTGTAAATAAATTCCATGAATCCATTCACAATGTCACGCTCTTCCAGAGGTTTCTGTAAGATTATTGGGCAGTTTCTCTGCCTACAAGATATTATCACAGATGTTGGTTTACTTTTGCAGTTCTCAAAACTGAATTTGACTCAGCGGAGATCACATGCCTCTTCTTCACAGCAAAAATGTTATAACATGAACAGAGTTAAGAAAAAGACCTTCATCCTAACTTCTACAAACCTATGAATACAGAATCAACCCCTTCACTGCTAAGTTTCAAGAAGTTCAGTGAATAGAATAGAAACAATATTTTTCTGATTGTTTGGAGTGGAATAGATCTGCACAAGAAGAAAGTGAAACTAAGTGTGAGGAGGAAGGGGCTGACAGTCTACGTTTCGTAAAATATATATATTTTGTTTAGCCAAATTAGTTACCAAACATGGATGTTTAAGCAAATCACATATGCTGGAATGTTATTGTTTCAGTTGAATAAATCTATTTAAATTGTTATTATTAAGGTAATGATTATTTTTCTCCTTCCTAAGTACAACAGAAAAGTTGTCCAAATATGAATGATTAACCTATTAAACTGGGGATAAAAAAACTAATATGAAAAGTTGTTATTCTAAAAATCTTCATCTACTTGTATATTAAAGTTATACCAGCAAGAATTAGTCTTTATGTAGAAAACTAGGATTTAAATCAAGCCTTACTGACTAGTGATTTAAATCAGTTTGATTTAAATCAAATCCACCCTGGAGCAAACAGAACAATAGTCCTCCAGACCGTACGCTTCTAAGACAGGTCCCTCTCTCCTAGTCTCTGGAATGTTTTTATACACATATATACAGTATATTTATATCTCTCACTATATATATATGGGCAGCACAGCAGCTAAATGGTTAGCTCTTCCGCCTGGCAGTACTCGGGGTCGTTGGTTCGAATTCCAACCACTGCACCACCTGCCTAGAGTTTGTATGTTCTCCCTGTGCCTGCATAGGTTTCCTCCGGGTACTCCGGTTTCCTCCCACACTCCAAAGACATGCTGGTAGGTGAATTGGCTCCTGTCTAAATTGTCCCTAGTATGTGTATGAATGTGAGTTAGGGACCTTAGATTGTACACCCCTTGAGGGTTAGGGACTGATGTGAATGTACAATATATATGTAAAGTGGTACGTAAATGGATGGTGCTATATAAGTACCTGTAATAAATATTTATATATATATAAATAACCCCAGTGCTTATACAGGACTCAGTACAGCACTATAGGGGTGATTGTGATATAAACTGAATGATAACTGTGCACATGTTGGTGAGGAAGAGGAGTCAGGTGACCTAGGATCACCCCTGCAGGAGACATGGCATGCCTTACACCTCCTTCAGGCCCCCTGACCCCAGCACCCCATTCTGCAGGCCCTCTGACCCCAGCACCCCCATTCTGCAGGCCCCTGACCCCAGCACCCCACTCTGCGGGCCCCCTGACCCCAGCATTCCACTCTGCCTTTGTTTCTGAAGTCCAGACTGGGGAGGAGTTCCTGCTGTGCAGCCATTAGCCTCTCATTCCTCCCCCAGCTCAGGCCAGGACAATGAGAACACAGCCATACAGATGAATACCATGCATGGGTTAGTGCTGGGACGGATCACATGACAACACATGAACCAGTTTCAGTTTCAGAAACACAGAGTAGCCACATAACAAAGAAATCCAGACACCGAGCGTACATTACCTCTCCTAGGGCCACACGCTGCTGTGTTCCCTCTCGGGTCACCTGCTGCTTCCTGTGGCTTTAATTCCTTTCCCTCCCCCCAGCTCTTGGGCAGCCCACGGGGTCAGTATGTGTTTGCCAACACTCCCCACTTCCGGATTCCAAGTCTAGTGGAGGAGAGTGAAGCCACAATGCATTACTTCCGCCTCTCGGTCATCATAGAGCGTGGGGAGGAGACAGAGAGGCGCTAAATGGAACCTCTCTGATAAATACCATGGAGATGACTGTGAGGCAAGGGAACAATGGTTAGGAGGACTGGAGAGTGATTAGTATCCTGCAACTGCTAGTCTGAAATAAGTCACATATGTTGAAATTGTACGTCAACCTAAGAACAAAAAAATAAACATGTTGCTGCTTTCTGGTCCTTAGGTGTGATGACAGCAATTCTTTTTTTATTCAAGATTTTTTCCCTTTTTTTTACCTGGTGGTCTTGCCAGTAACACACTTCCTGTTCCAAGTGACAACACTGCTCTTCCATAGACACGGTACAGTAAGGTTTTTAGGATGATCTCAGGCATGTTTGGTGGTCCTGTCAGTAACACACTTCCTGTTCCAAGTGACAACACTGCTCCTCCATAGATACAGTACGACAAGCGTTTTCACACACGTTGTCAGGCATGTTTGGTGGTCCTGCCAGTAACACACTTCCTGTCCTAGTGTGACAACTAGGGATGACCTCCATAGTGTTTTGGACAGGCATTTGACTGTCAGCTTTGACAGCTTCCTGACGGGCTAGCTGAGGCAGGTTCAGATTCCTGTCTGAACATGTCTGAGCTTATCGCTGGTCTGAACCAACCTGAGTCCGCCAGTAAGCTATCCCTGTACCTAGCCGATCATCTGCGGGTGACACATTCCCTGTCCTGAAGCCACATGCAAACAAGGAGCGGGTATACGTGTGACTGTATGTCAGAAAAATGCCTCAGCTATTTATGATTTGCTCCGTACAGGGACAGCTTCCTGGAGAGTTCACTCAGCTCGGTACAGATTAGGATACAAACACACCTGAGCTCATTCCTGGTTGTCACCCTACAACAGGAAGTGTTACTGGTTGGACTACCAAACATGCCTGAGCTCATTCCAAGTGACAGCGTTCGCTTACAGTTCTGTATCTATGGAGGAGCAGCACGGTCACCCTAGAACAGGAGTGTGTTACTGGTGGGACCACCAAATACACCTGATCTCATCTCTGGTTGTCACCCTAGGACAGGAAATGTGTTACTAGTAGAACCACCGAACATGCCTGAGCTCATCCCAAGTGATAGCGCTCGCTTACCATACTGTATCTATGAAGGGGCAGCGTTGTCACCCTAAGACAGGAAGTGTCTTTTTGGTGGTATCACCGAACACACCTGAGCTCATTCCCAATTGTCACTCTAGGACAGTAAGTGCCTTACTGGCACAACCACCAAATATGCCTGAGCTCATTCCAAGTGACAACGTTCGCTTACAGTTCTGTATCTATGGAGAAGCAACATGGTCACCCTAGAACAGGAAGTGTGCTACTGGTGGGACCACCAAATACACCTGATCTCATCTCTGGTTGTCACCCTAGAATAGGAAGTGTGTTACTGGTGGGACCACCAAATACACCTAATCTCATCTCTGGTTGTCACCCTAGGACAGGGAGTGTGTTACTAGTAGAACCACCGAACATGCCTGAGCTCATCCCAAGTGATAGCGCTCGCTTACCATACTGTATCTATGAAGGAGCAGCGTTGTCACCCTAGGACAGGAAGTGTCTTTTTGGTGGTATCACCGAACACACCTGAGCTCATCCCCCATTGTCACTCTAGGAAAGGAAGTGTCCTACTGGCACAACCACCAAACAGGTCTGAGCTCGTCCCCAGTTGTCACCCTAGGACAAGAAGTGTTACTGGTGGGATTACTGAAAATGCCTGAGCTCATTCCACGCGACAATGCTTGCTTACAGTTATGTATCTATGGAGGAGCAGCGTTGTGACCCTGGAACAGGAAATGTGTCACTGGTTGGACTACCGGTAAAATGCCTGAGCTCATTCCAAGTGACAACGCTTGTTACAGTTCTGTATCTATAGAGGAGGAGCGTTGTCACCCTAGGACAGGGAGTGTGTTACTAGTAGAACCACCGAACACGCCTGAGCTCATCCCAAGTGATAGTGCTCGCTTACCATACTGTATCTATGAAGGAGCAGCGTTGTCACCCTAGGACAGGAAGTGTCTTTTTGGTGGTATCACCGAACACACCTGAGCTCATCCCCCATTGTCACTCTAGGAAAGGAAGTGTCTTACTGGCACAACCACCAAACATGTCTGAGGTCGTCCCCAGTTGTCACCCAAGGACAGGAAGTGTCTTACTGGCACAACCACCAAACATGTCTGAGCTCGTCCCCAGTTGTCACCCTAGGACAGGAAGTGTTACTGGTGGGATTACTGAAAATGCCTGAGCTCATTCCAAGTGACAACGCTTGCTTACAGTTATGTACCTATGGAGGAGCAGCGTTGTGAGCCTGGAACAGGAAATGTGTCACTGGTTGGACTACCGGTAAAATGCCTGAGCTCATTCCAAGTGACAACGCTCGTTACAGTTCTGTATCTATAGAGGAGGAGCGTTGTCACCCTGGAAGAGGAGTGTGTTACTGGTGGGACCACCAAATACACCTGATCTCATCTCTGGTTGTCACCCTAGGATAGGGAGTGTGTTACTAGTAGAACCACCGAACATGCCTGAGCTCATCCCAAGTGATAACGCTCACTTACCATACTGTATCTATGAAGGAGCAGTGTTGTCACCCTAAGACAGGAAGTGTCTTTTTGGTGGTATCACCGAACACACCTGAGCTCATCCCCAATCGTCACTCTAGAACAGTAAGTGTCTTACTGGCACAACCACCAAACATGCCTGAGCTCATCCCCAGTTGTCACCCTAGGACAGGAAGTGTCTTACTGGCACAACCACCAAACATGCCTGAGCTCATCCCCAGTTGTCACCCTAGGACAGGAAGTGTTACTGGTGGGATTACTGAAAATGCCTGAGCTTACGTGACAACGCTTGCTTACAGTTCTGTATCTATGGAGGAGCAGCGAGGTCACCCTACAACAGGAAATGTGTCGCTGGTTGGACTACTGGTAACATGCCTGAGCTCATTCCGCGTGACAACGCTCGCTTACAGTTCTGTATCTATAGAGGAGGAGCGTTGTCACCCTGGAACAGGGAGTGTGTTGCTGGTGGGACCACCAAATACACCTGATCTCATATAACGTGTCGGTAACCCCGCCACGCTACTGATTTTTTATTTCTCCTCTGTTCAGCAGTGATAGAGCTTACCAGACCACCCTGGGTTTGACTCAGCCACAGCTAGTGCACATTGACAGTATAGTCTTGCCATGTATGTTGCACATTATTTCTACTGATCATTGGTGTACTGCGGGTGGTGTTCTTACAGTTTATGCTGATCTGGATAGCGGGTGCCATCACACATTTGGATCAATTTCCTTGTGCTAATTACTATGGTGTACACCAAGGTGTTTCCCAGCTGTCATTATTACTTTGATCCCTGCATCCCTGCTACTTATAATACAACCAGCTTTTTTTTCTTTCTATACCCACTGAGCACAAGTGCATTTTTGAAACTGTATTGTTGTTGATTATCTAATACTGATATTGGTGATTACTTGCAATATTGTGGGTTTGGACCAGGGACGGACTGACCATTTGGAAACTTGGGCACTGCCCGAGGGCCTGGGGTCAGTAGGGGACCCCCTGAGATGCCCCTGGTACCTTTTTCATATGCTTTTTTGAGTTTGGGCAAGGACACAGGGCCACATGATCCCCTATTGCCCGGGGGCCCCATGAGTTGTCAGTCTGCCTCTGGTTTGGACTTGCAGCCAGGTGTGTAAGAAAGGTTGAGATCTTTCAGAAGGACAAAGCCAGGAACAGGGGACCCATCGGAATCATGCATCTCTTTTGGGGGTGCCTCTCCATTTATATCAGAGTCTCCATCAAAGTCTCCCTTACATCGATGTCCCCTTCACATCAGTGTCCCCCTTTAAATTAGAGTTCCCATCAAAGTGTCCTCTTACACAAGAGGGTTGGATAAAATTTTGCAGGGGGCTGGATTTGGCCTGCATACAGCAGTCTGGAAAACTCTGGTATTGATTTTTGGAGAATAAAGATATTGTTTGATTATCCTATTCTACTCCCAAACACATCAATTGATGCAAAGATTCTTAATCTTGTGTTATGCTGCTTGTTTTTATAAATCTCAGGACAGCAGTTTATACATTTCCTTTTTAGATTAATTTTGGTTGCACTTAATATACAGAATATGCTACTTCTTTGACACGGTGGAATGTAACACAGCAACCTTTTTTGCATTCATTGTTTTAATATATGTTGTAAACTATACAATATTTAAACTGAATGTCTTTTTTGTTCAACCAGATTAACTATATGTAACTATGTAATTCTGTCATTGTATCTAATTTACAAAAAAAAGAGTTGCAAAAATAAAAAAAGGATATTGTTTAGTGTCACTTTAATCAGAAAAACTAAAAAAGCAAGGAAAATTTATTGATAAAAGCTGTATTGTATTTCAAGTGTTTGTAAACCCGCACCTTATAAAACAACCCGTTCAGTTTAAAATAGAAATGAAAGGAAAACATTTGTGTGTGTGTGTATATATATATATATATATATATATATATATATATATATATATATATTTATATAAATTATAAATATTTCTTTTTCCTTTTTTTAAGTGACCCTCTGTTCTCAACTGCAAAAGAGCTGGGGGAGGAGAAGCAGCAGGACACTGAACTTCCTAATGAATGGCTGTGCGGGGGGCAGGACAAGTCTGATCATTGGAGGAGAGCAAAACTAGAGAACTGACCATGCTGTGCTCTTCTTCTTAGTGTGGTCAGTTTTAAGTGGAAAGCAGAGGGACTGGCAGGAACACCAGGGATTTCACACAGAGGAAGCAATACAAAGAGAACAGGAGATTTCACACAAAGGAAGCAATACAAAGGGAACAGGAGACGTTTTCATACAAGTACGTTGGTACAGCAGGCACATATCAGAGATATGAAATATTGGGTTTATATGTTCTTTAACCTGTACTTACTTATTTCTGCACATTCATTGTGGATCTTCCATATATGTTCTTTTCTGGGTAAGTGAATACTAAATGTACAATTTCACTGCCTTACCCTTGCCTAGAAATTGGAAGAGGACAAAACAGGTTTTCCCCATTTCCAAATATTTACACCACACTCTCTAAAGGTCTAACCTATTGATGCACCCACTCTACAAACCAAATACCTTATTCTGAGCAACATCTAATTAGCATTTTCTGAATAGGTTTTCCATGATGCATGCACCCTGTTCACTTTAGCTGTCTGGGAGCTGTCTGAAGAACCAACTTGGATGTCCGGAAACCCCATGACCATTATCATCGCTGTACTGTGACATTGAATGAAGTACAGGAATAGCTAGAGGCCCCACAGAGCAATCAATCCCTAACCATCAATAATTACACCAGGAGATAATATTGATCTATTGTAGCTTAGCTACAGTTACATCAGTGCCTAAAATATTCTGTATCTGAAATAAGATAAATTGGCGGTGTCTTTTTATTGTTAATAAAGATAACCCATATACTGTGGCTAATAATCTAGTCTTGGCTGATTTCCTCCATTTTGTGTTCTATGGCTTGGACAAAAATGATAGGGAATCTTCTCACGTGTTATTCAACAGTCTAAAAAAAGAGCCCGTGCCATTGACTTTCACCACTCACCCCCGAAATGGTTGAGGTACGTCATGGAAATCCATCTACGTTACCTCAGGGCATGGAGAACTCAATAGGACAGACGGGTACTGTCACACAGATAAGATACAGACAACAAACTGAGAGGTTGGAGACAGACAGTACATTCACAGCATCGGGATAATTTGGGACAGGGGAAACAGCCAAATGATGGATTTAATGAGCTGAAGAAGGTAGAGTAGGTGTAGGCCAAGTATGACCATCTCCTAACTTTTGTTAGTTTAAATCCAAGCAATCATTCCAGTTCAACTAGGGAGAAACAGAGAGGGAATTGGGTAACTTTTGAGGTCTCTTGATCTGGGGTTGCCATTGTCTACTGACTGCAAGCAATATGTCTTGCACCATCATTTGGCTTCAGGTCAGGTGAAGAAGTCCACCTGTAATATGTGGACATTGTTGAAACAGTCAAAATTTTGCTTTGGCATCTCAACTTTGGGTTTGCATAGGTGACCCTTTAACGAGCTTTAACAGGACCAATAGACTGCAAAAAGAGACAGATAAAAAATAATTGTATAGTTTGATTTCAGGAGAAGTTTATAATCAAGGTGAGATGAGAACCATACAAGAAGGTGATGAAAGTGAGGGGAAGGAGGAACTGAGCAGAAAAGAAAGCTCTAATCGAAACATGAGAGATTCAGTGGGTCACGAGGACTTTGAAGAGTTTGTTCTCAACTTTGAAGATTATGACCTTTGGGAATCTATCAAGAACCATCTTACCCACCCTGATGGAGATAGTATTGGTAAGTAGAAGAGACTATTTTGTTATGCTGAAATAATGCTGAATTTTTGCAACTTATCTTTTTTAATGTAGACTTGTCATTGGCGAAATATGTGGGCTGCCAATGCTTATTTCTATACCCATTCCTGGTCAATGACTACTAATTTGCTCATTATAGGTGTATTTTTAAAGGTAACATATCAAGATAGAAAATAGCCGATTGACAACTTCTTTTTTAAGAAAAGCTTTGGGGCCATAATCCCCATGTTTGCTTCACTAATTTATAAGCCACTGGCATGGGATAAGTCAGGAGTTGTGAGTTCACAGGGTGCATATTTGTTCTAGGTGACTGACTCACTGAGTAGGAAAACAAAATAAAGAATCACAGCCCCAGAGTTTGAACCTTGAAACAGCTGATGGAGTAGATTATAAATTCCACTATATTTAGGTTCATTTTTAAAGATTTCCACTTCCTACGTGGAGTTGAAAAGCCTCTTTTACATATTAATAATATCAATCTTGCTTGTCCTTTAGCAGGCCCTTCAATATGACCCACTCCATAATGTAGAGAATGCCCCTAGAGTTCTTTTTATCTTTGCAATTTGATGTAGAGAAAAATGCCCCGGGGTCGGTGAAATGAAAAACAAAATGACCCAGTATTGATGGGAGGACAAAATGCTTGAAGTAGGTGGAAGGATAAAATTGTCCTAGAGTTGGTGTTCAGTAGTAGGTGAAATGTACCAACATCAAAAGCCCAATAGGAACTAAAGGCACCTGTGTTGGTACTCAGTAGGAGGAAATGTGCTTTAGTTTTGGTTGTAAGAAGGAGGAAAAAAACCCCAGCATCAGTGTTCAACCGGAGAGAAAAATGCCCCAGCGTCAGTTGTCAATGGGAGGGTAAGTGCCTAAGCATTGGGGGTTCAGTAGAAAAAAACCCAGTGTTGGTCCTTCAAATGCAGGAACCCTTGTATAGTTGATGGGCAGTTGCTAATGCCAGAGACCTTGTCCAGCAGATTTACTTCTATGATAGGACCAGGGGCGGACTGACAATTCATGGGGCCCCCGGGCAATAGGGGATCATGGGGCCCCTGTGTCCTTGCCCAAACTCAAAAAAGCCTATGAAAAAGGTATCAGGGGCATCTCATGGGGCCCCCTACTGACCCTGGGCCCTCGGGCAGTGCCCGAGTTTCCAAATGGTCAGTCCGCCCCTGGATAGGACATATCCTGGACCTGAAGGACTGTGGGGTTCTGTATAAATATATGGATAGTCCTGCTGGATGCGGGACATGGGCATAAGCAACTACATGCAACTCAAATTTCTCCCCTGACATTTTGGGGAGAGTGTATGAAATTCTGGTCTTTTTTGCTGACAAAGATCTGTATGAAGGAATACTCCTCCCATCGTAGTGCAGCTATGCAATTCTATGAGCCTAGGAGCGAGTTATTAGCCTTCAAAATACATGCCTATTAAGCATAAAACAGAGCAAGCATTCTCACCTTGGGTTCTGTTGAAGCCTAGGGTTCCTCCAGAGGTTACCAGAGGATCCTTGTGCAATAAACAATGACAGATCGATATCCCGTCTACAATAACTACCAATGTAAGGGGGCAATTTCCCACTGAGATCCAATGTAGGAGATCACTTCTGCACTGATGATCAAAGTAAAGGGGCTTTTTTTCCCAATGACCATCAACTAAAGGCAGCATTTCTCCACTGACCACCAATGTAAGATAACACTTCTCCACCAAGCACCAGAACAAGGGGACACTTTTCTAGTTAATGATTATTGTAAAGGAGCACTTCAGATTTCGCATTCTGTGCTCTGTATTTTTGTGGCCATCATTATTAATTGTAAAATAACTTGCCCCGGGTGTCAAATGTTCTAGGCATCCTTGAGACCCTAAATTAATTAAAAATTGTATTTGAGGTAAAAAGGTTGACTAAGGCTGGATTAGAAAGTACAGCATCATGCCCCTCCATTATTCTGCTGCATTTGTTATAGATATTCTCTATAGGGTGCAATAGAAAACTGATGGTAGTGTTGTTTGCTTCAAGCCATAGTTATTGGCCACTCTTGTAATCTGAACCAAATTTCGATTGACTTGAAAGTACAGTCATAACTGAATACAAAATGTCTTCCTCACTGTCATGATGTCATTGACTTTTAGGATATCCCTAGAATATTGACTCAGCCGATAAAATGGCCGCTCTGCATATATTGCAAACATGGATGCAAACATGGATGCATATAAATCGAACATGCAAACTTTTACAATATTTGTAGCATGTTGCGCAGCTTTACAAATCATAAACAGCTTCCTGTATTCTTTTAGTTTAAAAAAAAAATAAAAATAGTTAACTGAAAAAATAAATATATACAAATAATGCTTAAAAGAAGAAGATAGGGTAGGTGTATGTTAAATATGACCAATTCCTAACGGAGCCTTTTTCAACCAGGGTGCCTTCTGGGCAGGGCTGGGACAAGGGGTGGGCAGGAGGGTTGGCTGCCCTGGGAACTGTGTATCATGTGAGGTGGGGGGCACCACAAGGAGGTTGGGGGGGAGGGGATTTGTGTTGGCAGGGGGAATTTGGGGGTAAGAATTGTTCCAGGAGGGAAAATTTGAGAAGGTGTGCTAAGAGTGGTGATTTGAAAGGATTTTTGTTGGGAGGGGGGATGGGGGAAGAAGATTAGTGCTAGGAGAGAAAATTTGGGGGGTTTGTGGTAGAAAAGGTAATATGGTGAGGGGGGAGGAGATTTGTGCTAGGAGAGAAAATTTGGGGGGTTTGTGGTAGAAAAGGTAATATGGTGAGGGGGAGGAGATTTGTGCTAGAGTGGTAATTGGGGGGAATATGTGCTTGGATGAGGGATTGGGGAGAATGTGTGCTGGGAGGGGGATTTGGAGTGGGGGGAGAGGATTTGTGCTCAAGGAGGAAATTTGAGGGGTAGAGGATTTGTACTAGAAGGGGGGAATTTTTTTTTTTTTGCGGGGTGGATTTGTGCTGGCATATGGGGAATGGGAGGATTTAAGCTGGGGAGTTGGGATTCATACTGGAAAGGGGATTTCAGCAGGGAGAGGTTTTGTACTGGAAGGATGGGATATTTATGCTTAGAAGGTAAGCAGGCAGGCTAGTGCTCATTTTTTTTTGTGGGAAGGGATGTTTGCTGACACACAATGCGTATACATCTTGGAGGGGCACAATTTGGCAAGTTCACCCTGGGCTCTAGATGGCCTTGTCCCGGCACTGCTTCTGGGTTCTTCAGGGGTGCCCTGGCAAAATGCCTAACAATTGACCCACATGGGCCAAAAATTGTCATCAAATATTGTCTTCATTGTGCAGCATTGTAACCATGGGCACAATGCAAGATAGCTGCTGGCATCCTAACAACCGAATCATAAATTGATCAGGAGGATGTTGGGTGCCCGAGGCCATCTTTGTTTGCCCCTCCCCTGCCCCTCTCCATCAGCACTGGTGTCACTTTAAATTACTTTAACAATTCTGTGCTATGATGTATATGTAACTATCTAACATAAATAAATCAATAAAAGCATAAGCAGCCACCACAGCGTTGCAAGCAACAATACACAAAACACAAAAACATGAGGGTGCTAACGTTTGTTATGGGAAATTGTTCCAATTGCCAAAAAAGAGCTGTAGGTATGTACTTCGTTTTCCATTTATCTATAGTTAGCAGGCTTGTATTTATTTAATGGGTGAGTGCATAGTGAGTCCACTCCATCTGATATTGCATTGTTACAATTCTTCCTCACTGATGTAAGGTGATCTGATGTGCTTGATGTGGATTATGGCACCCCATTTCTCTTTGGTGTGCTTGGTTAGATAAGTCGGTAGGCTTTATATCTGATCTGTATGGGTTATTTATAACTATTCTTATTTTGGTTGTCTGCTTTGTGTAGTTCTGAACCTGGAGGAACCTCCAGCAATGCGCAGGCAGCTGGTGACAAAGTGTCGGGGAAGCAGGAAAGATGCCACTGTAGTCCCCCCACCGATGAACTGGACTAAGAAAAAACCCGAGCGGAAAGGACCCCATGAGGTGATCTTACCCTCCTCATGATTGTAAGCTTTGCATGACACTGAGGGGTAGATTTACTAAATCTGATGCAGCTGTGCATAGTAACCAATCAGCTTCTAACTTCAACTTGTTCAATTAACCTTTGGCAATAAAACCTGGAAGCTGATTGGCTTCTATGCAGACTTGCACAAGACTTTGTATTTTTCAGTTTTAGCAAATATCCCCCTTAGGGAGACACGATAAAAGATTCCCCAGTGCTAAAAGCTTGTCTTATCTAGTTCTGATTTTTATAAAACAGAGGTGTCACATATATATATATATATATACTTATACAGGTATACCTCGGTTTATGAACACCTCGGTTAACGTAATTTTTGGTTTATGAATGAAAATCCATTGAAGATAATGGCTCGGTTTACAAATTGTTTTTGCAATACGAACGGATTAATTGGTTTTCGATGTATTTACAAATTTTTTTTAATCATGTCCCTGTACAGTATTTATGCCTTTAAAGTGCACTTTATTATTATTATTACATCAAATTTATATAGCGCCAAAGGGTTTGCTCAGCGCTATATAATAGAGGGGGGGGGGGCAATACATGAAACAGCACAGCAACAACAAACAGTGAACTTTATAAAGAGTTTTGAACAGATAGACTTTTTTTTACTTTTTTTTGACCTCCGGAACAGATTAATTAGTTTTCAATGCATTTACGATTTTTTTTATTAATCATGCTCCTGTACAGTATTTATGCCTTTAAAGTGCACTTTATAAAAGGTTTTGAACAGATATACTTTTTTTTGACCTCCGGAACAGATTAATTGGTTTTCAATGCATTTACGATTTTTTTTATTAATCATGCTCCTGTACAGTATTTATGCCTTTAAAGTGCACTATATAAAGAGTTTTTAACAGATAGACTTATTTTTACTTTTTTTTTACCTCCGGAACAAATTAATTGGTTTTCAGTGCATTTACGATTTTTTTTTTATTAATCATGCTCCTGTACAGTTTTTATGCCTTTAAAGTGCACTTTATAAAGAGTTTTGAACAGATAGACTTTTTTTAACTTTTTTTTTACCTCCGGAACAGATTAATTGGTTTTCAGTGCATTTACGATTTCTTTTATTAATCATGCTCCTGTACAGTATTTTTGCCTTTAAAGTCCACTTTATAAATAGTTTTGAACAGATAGACTTTTTTTAACTTTTTTTTTACCTCCGGAACAGATTAATTGGTTTTCAATGCATTTACGATTTTTTTTATTGATCATGCTCCTGTACAGTATTTATGCCTTTAAAGTGCACTTTATAAAGGGTTTTGAACAGATATACTTTTTTTTACTTTTTTCTGACCTCCGAAACGGATTAATTGGTTTTCAATGCATTCCTATGGGAAACTGCATTTCGGTTTACGAATTTTTCGCAATACAAAAAGTCCCGCAGAATTAAATTCGTAAACCAAGGTACGCCTGTATATATATATATATATATAATATAGAAATGTTTTGAATGGCGCAGTCCTGGTTTTATTTGTGAAAGCACCAACAGTGGGACACAGTAGAACCATGGCTCTTCCTATTGTGCATGCATATGGAAAAATCAGACTCGCAAAAAAAAAAAAAAAAAAGGTGGCAGATGGGCATTCATCACATACACATGAGACATCTTCATTTGCCTCTTTGCAGGCATAAGATACCATATAACTGACCATTTGGTGACTCTATAAACAGAACAGTATTCCCACAGTTCATCCAGATGACTCATATACATGTACCAAAGCCCAAATGTTTTTCTAAAAATGCCAGGTAGCCTCCATGTTGAGGACATGTTGCCTGTATTGTTGCCAACTCATCCCTTTAAAACCAAACACATATTAATTACGCAGGTTCTGGGGCTCACTGAATGCACAGAAGGTACTAAGTGAGTTTAATTAACCACTTTAATCAGCCACAGAATCTGTGTAATTAATGTATGTTTGGTTTTAAGGGAATGAGGTGGCCTGGTATACTTGAGAAGGAATGGGGGACGTATTCTTGTCCACCCCTTTCCTAGCTTGCCAGGCTGCATTCTCAAATATGGTATGGCTTTAGTCTGGTATGGATTTTTTTTTTTGGAGGGGGGGAAGCTTCACTCTTTTATTCCTTGATTTTTGTGTGAGGATCCCCCCTATACAATTTGGGGGACAACTCATGCTTATTTTTTAGTGTCTGGCCCTCCTTAAAATTCATACCAGACCTAAAGGGCCTGATGTACATTGTGGGGGAACCCCCACAACAATTTTTTTTAAACTATCCTAGGCTCCTTTGCTAACGTGCTTGGGGATTCCCCATAATGTAAGTGAATGAGGCTGGTGAAGTCAGTGCTTGTTAAGGGCTTGTTGGTGCCTGCACTCACCCATGTTCATAACAGCGGTGGTAACACTGCTATTATACATATTGTTTGACTTCGGCAATACGGGTAAATGTCCGCTCTGAATTGTGTGTGGATTGAACCTTACATTTATCCCAATTCGTGGGAAGTAACGTATGGAAGACTTTGCATGGGTGGCTGTTAAAATCTCTTTAGGGTGATTCCATACCATGGAAGATATCTGCCACCTCTTCTCACAGCTACTTCACTTTCTTACTTTCTTCTTTTTTGTGCATTCAGGTGTTTGTGGAGCTGAATGAGCTGGTCACTGATGGAATGCAGGAATTGCAGTGGAAGGAGACGGCTCGCTGGATAAAATTTGAGGAGGATGTTGAACAAGAGACCTCTCGATGGGGCAAACCTCATGTGGCTTCTCTGTCCTTCCGTAGCTTGTTGGAACTCAGGAAAACCATAGCATCTGGTGGGTTTTAAAGATCAATATTCAGGAGCACCATAGGCTCTCTGAAGAGGGGGTACAACAGAAGGTGTTTGCATTCAGACTGTGTCTTTCTGATTGAAACATCTTGAAAAAATGTGCTTTTTGATAATTGTAGTGCTCCCCCTAGGGAGCTGCTGGTGAACTTGATTCTTTTTCCCTAGATTGGTGCACACAAAGCCAGGCACACAGACAGAGAACAGTCTAGGGATGTCTTTTTGATGCTTTATTGAAAAGTTGAACTTGGATGGGGTGAAGGTAGCATGGGATACTCTAAGCTGAAAAACTGAACTACTTGAGGACTCTTCTTTATCTCACTGAGCTGCAAAAAAACACTCTCTACTGCTGACAGGTGACTATGACTTCTTCTAGCACTGAGGTCATCTAACTCACAATGACACAGGACCATTGGTTGCCTCCTTCTGATATCCATTGGGCTCTCTTCAGTGAGGAAGACAAAGACTCACACTACTATAGGACAGATGGACACTCTTCCCCCAATTTCTTCCCAGTACTCTCCAGTGAGCTTGTCCAGACCCAAACCAACTTCAGGACCAGACTTTTTTCCAAATCGACCCCCCAGCTTAAGCTCCAGGTGGGACATCGATATCTTCTAAATGGCCCCTCCAGTAATCCTTCCGCAGGGGCAGAGCCCCTGCACAGGGGTCTCCTACAGCAGGATTGGACCCACGAACTCCCTTTCCCTGCCTCAGGCCTCATTCTATTTATGGGCTCTCCAGACACCTACTGTGTACACCTCCCCAGGGATTGGCTGGATCCCCATAAAATTTCAGGCTGCATACTCTGTTCTTCCTGCTATAATTCTAGAATACTTTTGAATACAGGGTGAAGTAATCAGAGTAGCCTGTGAGACATTGAGCAGGCCAGAACAATCAACCCCCACTGAACTGATTACAGAGGAGATAGCTAAATTTACCTAACAGCCTGCACTAACTAAGAGGGTGCTACATAATAAAAAATGAACAAATGCCTTACTGTACCAAATGCTGCCAAACCTGCAAAACACCTTCACTGCCCATCTTTTCTGAATTGTTTACAACAATTTCATAGGCATCTAATTGTCCCCTCTCTAATCAAAACTTAAGCAGGCCATAAACACAAATGCAGGCTGAATAGAAATAATATAACAGATTTATCCATGGACTCTGTTGTATTCTGACAGTAGGCTCCACCCGCTGTCAAAATACCCAAGTATCGGCTGCACCTGATTGGATGATGCCACTGTTCAGCCAAGTATTTTCCACATCAATTTTTTGATGAATGAATGTTGTTCTCAGCACAAGTGGGCAAAGTTCCACTGATCACCAGCACAAGTGGGCAAAGTTCCACTGACCACCAGGATAAGGGGGAAAAGTTGCACTGACTACCAGCACAAGGGGGCAAAGTTGCACTGACCACCAGCACAAGGGGACAAAGTTCCACTGATCACCAGCATAAGGGGGGCAAAGTTCCACTGACCACCAGCACAATGGGGCAAAGTTCCACTGACCACCAGCACAAGTGGGCAAAGTTCCACTGACCACCAGCACAAGGGGGCAAAGTTCCATTGACCACCAGCACAAGGGGGTAAAGGTCCACTGACCACCAGCATAAGGGGGCAAAGTTCCACTGACCACCAGCACAAGGGGGCAAAGGTCCACTGACCACCAGCACAAGTGGGCAAAGTTCCACTGACCACCAGCACAAGGGGGCAAAGTTCCATTGACCACCAGCACAAGGGGGCAAAGTGCCACTGACCACCAGCACAAGGGGGAAAGGTTTCACTGACCACCAGCACAAGGGGGCAAAGTTCCATTGACCACCATCACAGGGGGGCAAAGTTGCACTGACCACCATCACAAGGGGGAAAAGTTCCACTGACCACCAGCATAAGGGGGCAAAGTTCTGTAGTATATTGTGTGTAATATATATATTGAAGACATTGAAACACATACTGACAGGCCAGTGATAAGACCACTTTACACACCAAAAGGACACCTTACTATGTTAATGCATGCAGGAAGTAATTACCTTCTCTTTGTTGTGTTGGGTTAACCTGTTTTTGGGTAAATATATGGAGAGTCAGGGGAAGTTTCTGGGTCTAGACACCTAAGATCAAACATGCTACTAAAAGTGGCCAATCAGACTGCTTGCCATTGTACTGAATGGGGAAAATGTGTATATTAACACAGGACACAGAACACAGGATGGAATACAAAGATAGCAGAGCACAAGTGAGGATACCTGGGCAGAGCATAAGGGAGAATACAAAGATAGCAGAGCACAGGTCAGGATATGTGGGATAGAATACAGGTTGCATGGAAGCTACCTAGTTGCATATTATAGATTGGACATATGCTGGATGGTGTAGTATCTCTATGCTTGATATGAAGTATCTTGAATGGGACTTTGAGAGCTGTTGTTCATTGTAATCTTTACAAATATTCAGCTGGATTTCTGTCATCTGTAACAAATATCTTTATCCGAATAAATGCATCTCTCTGGAAAAGGACTATTGGTTGCTGCGGGAATAGTACATATATAAATACATCCTGGTCATCCGGAGAAGGGCTGGATCTCCATGCTTGATATGAAACTTCATTATTTTAAGACAACAAGTTCCACTGACCACCAGCACAAGGGGGCAAAGTTCCATTGACCACCAGCACAAGTGGGCAAAGTTCCACTGACCACCAGCACAAGGGGGCAAAATTCCATTGACCACCAGCACAAGGGGGCAAAGCTCCACTGACCACCAGCACAAGTGGGCAAAGTTCCACTGACCACCAGCACAAGGGGGCAAAGTGCCACTGACCACCAGCACAAGGGGGAAAAGTTTCACTTACCACCAGCACAAGGGGGCAAAGTTCCATTGACCACCAGCACAAGGGGGCAAAGTTCCACTGACCACCAGCACAAGGGGGAAAGATTTCACTGACCACCAGCACAAGGGGGCAAAGTTCCATTGACCACCATCACAGGGGGGCAAAGTTGCACTGACCACCATCACAAGGGGGAAACGTTCCAATGACCACCAGCACAAGGGGGAAAAGTTCCACTGACCACCAGCACAGGGGGGAAAAGTTGCACTGACCACCATCACAAGGGGGAAAAGTTCCACTGACCACCAGCACAAGGGGGAAAAGTTTCATTGACCACCAGCACAAGGGGGAAAAGTTCCATTGACCACCAACACAAGGGGGCAAAGTTCCACTGACCACCAGCACAAAGGGGCAAAGTGCCACTGACCACCAGCACAAGGGGGAAACGTTTCACTGACCACCAGCACAGGGGGGCAAAGTTCCATTGACCACCATCACAGGGGGGCAAAGGTGCACTGACCACCATCACAAGGGGGAAAAGTTCCACTGACCACCAGCACAGGGGGGCAAAGTTGCACTGACCACCAGCACAAAGGGGCAAAGTTCCACTGACCACCAGCACAAGCTAAAATCTTGTGAATGTATTAAAACTCACAACCAGTCCAACATATATATCCTTGGCAGCGCACTGACCGGCCATGTGAAAGCTCAGATGAGTCGCAGCTTGTGATGTCATCGCCTGGCTCCGCTACTCCTTTCCGAGCATGCGCATGGTCCCTATGTGCACTGTTATCCGATGCTCGGCTGCTGAGGCAATGCTGGGACAACTTGGTTTGCGTGCAGGGGCGGACTGACAACTCATGGGGCCCCCGGGCAATAGGGGATCATGGGGCCCCTGTGTCCTTGCCCAAACTCAAAAAAGCCTATGAAAAAGGTACCAGGGGCATCTCATGGGGCCCCCTACTGACCTCGGGCCCTCGGGCAGTGCCCGAGTTTCCAGATGGTCAGTCTGCCCCTGTTTGCGTGCCAGAGAGGGCTCTGAGTGCCCGCTGTAGCACACATGCCATAGATTCGCATCCACTACCCTACATGATACCTGAATATAGATGCCTCTGTCCTTCTGGGGGAAAAGCAGATAAAGGCATTGGTGGGTTCTCTATGAGCTGATAAATAGCTAAAGCACCTTTTTATTATTTTCTCCTTACAGGAGCCATCCTTCTAGACTTGGATCAGACTACTATGCTGGGAATAGCTCAGATGATTGTGGAAACAATGGTCGTATCAGATCAGATCAGAGCCATAGATCGCTCAAATGTTCTGCGCTCTCTCTTGCTGAAGCACAGGTAATGTGTGCTATCCATCGCTAGCATGAATGGCCTCAATTAGGCTCAAGGACTGCTGGCCTCTAGGTACCTCAGTACATATTAGTATATATTAGTGGCTTATCAGGCAATATTTTAGCTGGAGGCATATTATTTGATTAGCTGTGCAATCTCACTTGAACATATTGCTGGAGAAATGTGAAACTAATCATGGGGCGGGCGTAGATTTAAAGTGTTAGTAAACCCAGGACCAGAATTCACTATATCTAGTCTCCCACAGTACACAGACCATGCAATTATTTTAGTAAATATAAACTGCTAAATACCTTTTCTCATCAGCAGTATATAGCAGTCTTGTGACTTCTATCAGTGTCCAGCTGAGCACCGGTTAAAGCTTGTAGGAGGAGTTTTCATTCTGCTCTGACTGTCCAATGAGGCTGCATGACCCCCTGACCCTTTCTCTGGACAGTGCTGATTGGCCCTGTGCTGATCACATGCACCCTCAAAAAGAAAAAAAAAACCCTCTAGCAATACACACTAAATTGAGCATGTGCAGAGTGACTTCTAGAGCTCTATACTATCAGAAGACGGATTAGGGACAGTAGAAGATGGGAAGGATCAGAAAAGACAGGATCAAACAACCTTTTTACACTATGCAGAGGATTAACCCATTAGGTTCCACAGTGAGTATAACAAGCATGCTTCACTGCATATACAGACTGATTTTACTGTTGTGGGTTTAGTAACACTTTAAGAAGGCAGGGGAGAGATGATGGTGGCTGTGTGTTTATGTGTGTGTGTGTGGGGGGGTGTCAGATGATCATGGACCCTTGGGAATGTGATAATGATTTGTATTTTGGGGAAAAAACACTTTGCTGAGTTTCTTTGATGTTCTTAAAATATTTTATTTCCAGCCACCCCAATGATGGAAGAGACTCCCATCATCCCCGGACCAGCACCACATCTGGAGTAGGAAACCATGCATCAAACAATAGTCCACAGAAAGAGACCAACATCAACAACACCCACAATGACCCGGACAACAAGCAGGTGAGGGACGGCTGCAGATTGAGAACCATCATCCTGATTTTTACATTTGTCTGAGAGGCTTTCCATTATGCAACCAAGCTCATATAGGAACTTGGGAATACGATATACCATGACTTCAGATCAGGGGCGGACTGACAACTCATGGGGCCCCCGGGCAATAAGGGATCATGGGGCCCCTGTGTCCTTGCCCAAACTCAAAAAAGCCTATGAAAAAGTTACAAGGGGCATCTCATGGGGCCCCCTACTGACCCCGGGCCCTCGGGCAGTGCCCGAGTTTCCAAATGGTCAGTCCGCCTCTGCTTCAGATAGGCAGCTCTCATAGACAAAAGGGCTTCTAGATTAGAAGATGCCTCATGTAGAGACAAAGAAGTTTTGGAAGAGCAAGAGAAAACACACTGGAGATGGCAAGTCCAAGGTTGGACTCAAAAATTCCAAAGTCACTTGGCAATAGTATTTATACACTTACCAGCCACTTTACAAGGTACACCTGTTCAGGGGTGGACTGACAACTTATGGGGCCCCCCGGCAATAGGGGATTATGGGGCCCCTGTGTCCTCGCCCACACCCAAAAAAGCCTATGAAAAAACCAATGAAAGGTACCAGGGGCATCTCATGGGGCCCCCTACTGACCCCGGGCCCTCGGGCAGTGCCCGAGTGCTCGAATGGTCAGTCCGCCCCTGCACCTGTTCAATTGCTTGGTAACACAAATTGTCAATCAGCCAATCACATGGCAGCAGCTCAATGCATTTAGGCATCTAGACATGGTGAAGATGACTTGCTGAAGTTCAAACCGAGCATCAGAACGGGGAAGAAAGGGGATTTAAGTGACTTTGAACATGGCATGGTTGTTGGTGCCAGACTGGTTAGTCTGTGCATTTCAAAACCTGCTGATCTACTTGAATTTTTTCACATAACTATCTCTAGGGTTTACAGAGAATGGTCCTAAAAGAGAAAATATCCAGTTGTGTGGACAAAAATGCCTTGTTGATGTCAGAGGTCAGAGGAGAATGGGCAGACTGGTTCCAGATGATAGAAAGGTAACAATAACTCAAATCAATATGGACCAAAATCTCTGAGGAATGTTCCAACACCTTGTTGCATCTATGCCAGGAAGAATTAAGGCAGTTCTAAAGGCTAAAGGGGGTCCAACCCGGTACTAGCAAGGTGGGCCTAATAAAGTGGCCGGTGAGTGTTGTAGGTTCTCAGGTGGTTTTGGCTGCCAAAATAAGCCCGGAAAGGCTGCTTATTAACAAGTATAATTACTCTTTCCAAATTATTTTAACTTTCAATTAAACATGAAAAAAGCACCTTCTCCAAACAAAAATAAACAATATGTACAGATATCAATTCAAGAGAACTTGGTCGCTGCCCCTAGAAGTATAACACACTTTAGATATGTGCAGAATAAATGAAAGTAGCTCTGACCACCCCCTGTGTGACCTAACCATTTCATATAAATACACCATTATGTATATATAAATCAAGAAAGTCCAAACTATAAATATGAAGCCCGCAAGGCACCACTTTCCAGTGAAAAACGAGAAGTGATCAAATCTTCTTATGACCTCCACCGTGCTCCCCCAACACGTGCAGCCAAGGTATGCACTCACCAGATTTCATCGGCTAACAAAGTAGCCTGCAAGCCTGTAAGACCCAGTCCTGTATTAGTGGTGGGATGCCCCGTTCTGGAGTCTCCTTGTAACCACATACACAATCTCCTCCATTTCCAGAATAATTCTCAAGAGAATGCCCAGAAGAGTGATCATAGTGCAGCCATGTTTATTAAAAAGTGTACGTGGTTACAAGGAGACTACAGAACGGGGCATCCCACCACTAATACAACCCTGGGCCTTACAGGCTTGCTGGCTACTTTGTTAGTCAATGAAATCTGGTGAGTGCATACCTTGGCTACACACATTGCTGCTGAGCTGCACCTACAGAGGAAGGTAATGTCTGACTCTGATGTCTCGTGTCTGTATGAGTGTCATGGACGGATCTAGGGGGGTGCTGGGGTGGGCTTTGATTTTAATTGTGCTCCCCCATGTCTCTGTTAGTGCATCCACTGATCTGTGAGTCAGTCTGATGCAGATACTTGATGTAAGGGGGACTCTGATGGGGACAATCCATGTACGGGCACTGTGACTGTGACATCAGTTGTAAGGGGGTACTTTGGTTCAGACACATGATGTAAGGGGGCACTCTGGTTGGGATAACTGAACATATGTAAGGGGGCACTCTGGTTGGGATAACTGAACATTTGTAAGGGGGCACTCTGGTTGGGATAACTGAACATTTGTAAGGGGGCACTCTGATGGGGACAGTTGATGTAAGAGGGGACACTAATGTAAGGGGGCACTCTGATTGGGATAACTGAACATATGTAAGGGGGCATTCTGATTGGGATAACTGAATATATGTAAGGGGGCATTCTGATTGGGATAACTGAACATATGTAAGGGGGCACTCTGGTTGGGATAACTGAACATTTGTAAGGGGGCACTCTGGTTGGGATAACTGAACATTTGTAAGGGGGCACTCTGATGGGGACAGTTGATGTAAGAGGGGACACTAATGTAAGGGGGCACTCTGATTGGGATAACTGAACATATGTAAGGGGGCACTCTGGTTGGGATAACTGAATATATGTAAGGGGGCATTCTGATTGGGATAACTGAACATATGTAAGGGGGCACTCTGATTGGGATAATTGAACATATGTAAGGGGGCACTCTGATTCAGACACATGATGCAAGGGGGCACTCTGGTTGGGATAACTGAACATATGTAAGGGGGCACTCTGGTTGGGATAACTGAACATTTGTAAGGGGGCACTCTGGTTGGGATAACTGAACATATGTAAGGGGGCATTCTGATTGGGATAACTGAACATATGTAAGGGGGCATTCTGATGGGGACAGTTGATGTAAGAGGGGACACTAATGTAAGGTGGCATTCTGATTCAGACACATGATGCAAGGGGGCACTCTGATTGGGATAACTGAACATATGTAAGGGGGCACTCTGATGGGGACAGTTGATGTTAGAGGGGACACTAATGTAAGGGGGAACTCTGATTGGGATAACTGAACATATGTAAGGGGGCACTCTGATGGGGACAGTTGATGTAAGAGGGCACACTAATGTAAGGTGGCACTCTGATTCAGACACATGATGCCAGGGGACACTCTGATTGGGATAACTAAATATATGTAAAGAGGCACTCTGATGGGGAAAGTTGATGTAAGGGGGAACACTGATGTAAGGGGGAACTCTGATAGGGACACCTGATTTAAGGGGGTACTCTGATGGTGGCATGTGATGTAAGGGGGCACTCTGATGGGGACCCTGATGTAAAATGAGAACTTTGATGAGTACAATTTTCTTACAATTTTCTGCCAAATTTCCTTTAGATTTACCTTCAACTATGTAGTGCAAGGCCTGCCTAATTGGATACAATTGAAAGCGTTGTTTAGGTTTGACCTCCTATTATATGGTTTTTGGTAAATCTAAAGCAAAATTCTCAAGAAAATTGTTTAATGTATGGCCAGTCTAATGCCAGCCATACATGGGTCAAATTCGACCAATTTTTTGGACCTAAGAATAATCGGCCGATTTTCGCTCTGTTAGTGGGTCAATGACACCAGGCGATTTTCTTGGTTCCTCCCCTTTTCAGTGATCGGGCATGTTGGAAAATTTATGAAAAACGTCCAATTTTAGACTCAATGATGGTCAAATTGTACGATCATTTTTCCAAAAAGAATATACGCATGAGCCGTGACCTGGAAAAAACAGAAGTTTAGCCTGTTATATGGGGTGAACTTTATGACTTGGTCGGCCGATTTTCAAAATAATTGATGGCACCATCGGATTACCGAGCGAATGACGATTCCGATTTTTGGACGAAAAATCATTCGGAATTCGACCTGTCCAATTGCTTTAGTTGAGTAGAACGTTTCAAAATTGCCTCATATAGATTGACACCCACATGAGACCCACTCTTATGCAGGCCACAGACGGGTTGAAAATCAGCCGATTTTTCGGCCGAAAAAAAAATCGGCCAATTTTCGCACCATTAGTGGGTTAATTGGTCGGCCATTTTGGGGGGTTTTGGCACATATTTTTTATCAGTAAAGTTGGAAAAAAATCGGCCGATTTTGCTGATCGGCTGATTTGCCCGGCAATGATGGGCAAATCGGCCAATCGTTTTACCGATAAAAAATCTGTGCGTGAGCCGTGACCCGCAAGAAGAAGAAAAAGAAGAATTCCAGTCCGCTATTATATTTATATGAAAAGTATTGCGGTTGCAACAATGTATCTATTTGTATTCGAATAAAACCATCTGTATGGATACAAATAGATACAATGTTACAACCGCAATACTTTTCATATAAATATAATAGCGGAGCTCTCTGCAAGGGACAGAAGTAATTAAATGCCGGCTGTAGACGGGACAAAAATTGGCCGATTTTTTTTACCATTGGTGGTAACGTAGGCCTATTGAACGACCGATTTTTCGTTTTTTTGTAAAAACATCCGGTTTTCGACCCGTCTATGGCCTGCATTAGATGTGGGCCAATTTATAATAATGTTTCAAACTGTGCAGGGACAGGGATATGAGATTTGGGTTGGTTTTCCATTGAACCATCACCTTGCTCTTTGCTGTCTTGTTCTGATGTAGAAAACACTGAACGGTCCCGATGGTCATCGTATAAAGCATTGGAAGCTGATGGAGAAGATCCCGGAGAATGCAGAGGCTACCGTCGTACTTGTGGGTTAGTAGATGATTTTCTCCTTAATATAGAAATCAAAAAAGTGATGTTCTGTGTTTGCCAGGAATAAAGACATCAGTACACTTATTGTCAAGATGACTTAGCCCGGGTTCACACTGATGTGGTCTGGAATTTGCAGCGTTTTCTGTGCGAATTCCGCACCGCATCAGAATCGCACCCCGTTCATGCGAACCGCTGCGGGTGTGTATGTTAAGTTAACAACATCCCGAAATCGGTCCGCAAAACGCAGTGTGATGTGCAGAATCTGATCGCATAGATGTGAACACCCATGCAATCTGATTCTAATGTGGACCAAAAAAAGGGTCCTGCACCTTTTTGGTGCGAGTGCGGTGCGAATAGAGCCATACAATCGCACCGCACACAAATCTCACGTGATTTGCGCAGGAATGTGGTGTGGTTCCTGTGCGAATCACATGCGATGTACCACAACGCATATATGCAGGGGCGGACTGACCATTTGGAAACTCGGGAACTACCGAGGGCCCGGGGTCAGTAGGGGGCCCCATGAGATGCCCCTGGTACCTTTTTTATAGGCTTTTTTGAGTTTGGGAAAGGACACAGGGGCCCCATGATCCCCTATTGCCCGGGGGCCCCATGAGTTGTCAGTCCGCCCCTGCATATATGTGAACCCGAGCTTAGTGGCGAACTAAAAATATTAAAAAACAAGCTTTTGGGAACACTAGGCTTCTTCTTTAGGCATATTGACAGACAAAAACTTAAATGTTCAAAAAAATATATACAGATTCTGAACAAAGGCATATAGAACTAAAATCTACAGTAAATAATAATACAGTAGTATTGACATATATATTTCAATATATATATTTATTTCAGGTACTTTTATAACGCCGTCCATTTACGCAGAGCTTTACATATATATTGTACATTCACATCAGTCTATATACAGTGGGGCAAAAAAGTATTTATTCAGCCACCAATTGTGCAAGTTCTCCCACTTAAAAAGATGAGAGAGGCCTGTAATTGGCATCATACGTAGACCTCAACTATGAGAGACAAAATGAGAAAAAAAATCTAGACAATCACATTGGCTGATTAGGAAAGAATTTATTTGCAAATTATGGTGGAAAATAAGTATTTGGTCAATATGAAAAGTTCATCTCAATACTTTGTTATATATCCTTTGTTGGCAATGACAGAGGTCAAACGTTTCCTGTAAGTCTTCACAAGGTTGGCACACACTGTTGCTGGTATGTTGGCCCATCCTCCATGCAGATCTCCTGTAGAGCAGTGATGTTTTGGGGCTGTCGCTGGGCAACACAGACTTTCTATGGGGTTGAGATCTGGAGACTGACTAGGCCACTCCAGGACCTTGAAATGCTTCTTACGAAGCCACTCCTTCGTTGCCCGGGCGGTATGTTTGGGATCATTGTCATGTTGGAAGACCCAGCCACGTTTCATCTTCAATGCCCTTGCTGATGGAAGGAGGTTTGCACTCAAAATCTCACGATACATGGCCCCATTCATTCTGTCCTGTACATGGATCAGTCGTCCTGGTCCCTTTGTGGAGAAACAGCCCCAAAGCATGATGTTGCCACTCCCATGCTTCACAGTAGGTATGGTGTTCTTTGGATGCAACTCAGCATTCTGTCTCCTCCAAACACGACGAGTTGTGTTTCTACCAAACAGTTCTATTTTGGTTTCATCTGACCATATGACATTCTCCCAATCCTCTTCTGGATCATCCAAATGCTCTCTAGCAAACTTCAGATGGGCCCAGACATGTACTGGCTTAAGCAGGGGGACACGTCTGGCACTTCAGGATCTGAGTCCCTGGCGGCGTAGTGTGTTAATGATGGTAGCCTTTGTTACGTTGGTCCCAGCTCTCTGCAGGTCATTCACTAGGTCCCCCCGTGTGGTCCTGGGATTTTTGCTCACCGTTCTTGTGATCATTTTGACCCCACGGGGTGAGATCTTGCGTGGAGCCTCAGATCGAGGGAGATTATCAGTGGTCTTGTATGTCTTCCATTCTCTAATTATTGCTCCCACAGTTGATTAGTTCACACCAAGCTGCTTGCCTATTGCAGATTCAGTCTTCCCAGCCTGGTGCAGGTCTACAATTTTGTTTCTGGTGTCCTTCGACAGCTCTTTGGTCTTCACCATAGTGGAGTTTGGAGTGTGACTGTTTGAGGTTGTGGACAGGTGTCTTTTATACTGATAACAATTTCAAACAGGTGCCATTGATACAGGTAATGAGTGCAGGACAGAGGAGCCTCTTAAAGAAGAAGGTACAGGTCTGTGAGAGCCAGAAATCTTGCTTGTTTGTAGGTGACCAATTACTTATTTTCCACCATAATTTGCAAATAAATTCTTTCCAAATCAGCCAATGTGATTGTCTGGATTTTTTTTCTCATTTTGTCTCTCATAGTTGAGGTCTACCTATGATGCCAATTACAGGCCTCTCTCATCTTTTTAAGTAGGAGAACTTGCACAATTGGTGGCTGACTAAATACTTTTTTGCCCCACTGTATATATATATATACAGGTGAAACTCGAAAAATTAGAATATCGTGTAAAAGTTCATTTATTTCAGTAATGCAACTTAAAAGGTGAAACTAATATATGTCATAGACTCATTACATGCAAAGCAAGATAGTTCAAGCCGTGATTTGTCATCATTGTGATGATTATGGCTTACAGCTCATGAAAACCCCAAATCCACAATCTCAGAAAATTAGAATATTACATGCAATCAATAAAACAAGGATTGTACATAGAACAATATCGGACCTCTGAAAAGTATAAGCATGCATATGTACTCAGTACTTGGTTTGGGCCCCTTTTGCAGCAATTACTGCCTCAATGCGGCGTGGCATGGAAGCTATCAGCCTGTGGTACTGCTGAGGTGTTATAGAAGACCAGGATGCTTCAATAGCGGCCTTCAGCTCTTCTGCATTGTTTGGCCTCATGTCTCTCATCTTTCTCTTGGCAATGCCCCATAGATTCTCTATGGGGTTCAGGTCAGGCGAGTTTGCTGGCCAATCAAGCACAGTAATCCCACGGTCACATGACTCTAAAACCCCGCCCCACCTCCCGGCTTCTGGAACCCTTAAAGGGCCGGGAGGCGCCGGCGCTAAGGGGTTAAGGGCTGAGTATATTTTTGGCAGATTAACTAGTATTTTTCCATACTAGCAAGGTCTTTAAAGAGTAACTTCACTTTTTTTTTTAGAAAAAAAGCAATCTCTTCTGGGTGGTCTTTGTACATTGCAGGGATTTTAACAAGCTTTGTAGAAGATTAAGTTCTTAAAGCAAACCTACACTGCATCTGAGTACCAACAACCAAAAGCATATTTAATTCATTTTTAATATTTAAACAAAAACACCCATCCACCCATGTCTCCATGCTTTATTTTTCTAAGAAATCACTTAGAAAAACACCCCTACTATTTCTGGCTGTAGCCATCTTGAGTGAGGGCAGATGATTCATGTAGTAATTACTTCCTGGAATCCATCTGCCCTTAGCTCAGGCGTGCAGGCAGGAGGGTGTGCTTAGCTGGGAAAACCCCTCCTCCCCTTCTAAAGACTCCTGGGATGTATGTCATCCTTTGCATAGGCATGGAAACTAGAAAGTAACTAAAGAAATGTAAACCACAGTTTAACACAAGCAAATATAATATTCTTTCCTACCGATTTACTAATGCTAGCAGCATTCAAAGTAGTCACTGTTGATTATGAGATTGATTCCACTTTAGGCTGAGTGTTCAAATCAGGGGCGGACTGACAACTTATGGGGCCCCTGGGCAATAGGAAATCATGGGGACCCTGTGTCCTCGCCCACACTCAAACTACACCCAAAAAAGCCTATGAAAGGTACAAGGCAGAGGCGGACTGACCATTTGGAAACTCGGGCACTGCCCGAGGGCCCGGGGTCAGTAGGGGGCCCCATGAGATGCCCCTGGTACCTTTATCATAGGCTTTTTTGAGTTTGGGCAAGGACACAGGGGCCCCATGATCCCCTATTGCCTGGGGGCCCCATGAGTTGTCAGTCCGCCCCTGGTACCAGGGGCATCTCATGGGGCCCCCTACTGACCCCGGGCCCTTGGGCAGAGCCCGAGTGGCTAAATGGTCAGTCCACCCCTGGTTCAATGTGTTTTTGGAAGGCTGGTTCCTAAGCCCTCAAGCACACGGGACATTTTGATAACGCTGGTAATGTTAGCTGTGTAAAGTCATGTTAAAAACGTGAGTTTTTCAGCATTTTCCCATGTTTTTCCATGCTTGTGTTTTTCAGCTCTTTTCTTTACCAAAAAATTTTTTTCTCTGGTCAAAAAAAGTCCAACAACGCCAGTTTGCAGCGTTTTACCACGTCTTTCAGCATTAGAGCACTTTTCCAGCTAAAATAACTCCTCTTGAAACCCACTAGCCTTGGGTTTTTTTCCAGCCAAACATCATTGATTCCAGTCTATGTATACATGGACACATAGGATAACATGCTGGGGGGTTAACTGGCTGTAGAAAAAAAATGTCAAAAGCCAAAAACAGCAGCTTTAAAAATGTCCAGTGTGCATGAGGACTTAATGGGAATGTCTGTGTTTAATCCAATCAGTTGATGCACTTGTAATCTTCTAATGAGGAAAGCTGCAGTGTCTGCATCCCTTTAGAAGTAATTAACCCTTAGGTCTCATTCACATGGGGCAATTATCTGCATGCCCCATGCAGGACCATCTTTTCCTGGCACAATTGTCATATTGGAAAATACTGGGGTTGATTTACTAAAGGCAAATTGACTATGCACTTTGCAAAGTGCAGTTGCTCCAGAGTTGGAAATGAGGGTAAATTAGGGTAAGCTCTGTTGACTTCCATCATCCAATCACGTTCAAGCAAAAATGCTGTTCTTTTATTTTCCTTGCATGTGATTGGGTATTCTTTGCAAAGCCTTAACTCATTTACTAAGCTCTGGAGCAACTGCACTTTGCAAAGTGCACAGTCTATTTGCCTTTAGTAAATCACCCTCATTGTGCCTGTGCAGCCATGTGTCCTAATAGACCACCACTAACTCCTGTGCATCCCCATTCTAGGAAAAGACAGCTCTGTGTGGGGTATCTCACCAAAAATAAAATTGCTATTGCCTAAAACTTGACTGATATTCTAGTGCAGATTTCTGGGAAAATCCATGAGCCAATCACACAAGCAGGAATTGACATATACCATATTTTTTTGTTTGTTGTATATTTTTTTCTCGAAAGTAGAGTTACCCTTTAAAGGGATACAATACCAGGAAATGTGCATGTATAGCAGAGATATACTATACTGCATTTTTTTTACTCTGACATACATTTTAGGTGCCAAGTTTTTCCCTGTATGACAGTCTGATTAATAGGCCTTTTAATGGGCTCACGGCCATATTTATTTATTTATTTCTATTACAGGTACTTATAAATCGCCGACAATTTACGCAGCACTTTACATATATATTGTACATTCACATCAGCCCCTAACCCTCAAGTGTAGGTTAACGTTTCACAGCTGACCATTTGGAAACTCGGGCACTGCCCGAGGGCCCGGGGTCAGTAGGGGGCCCCATGAGATGCCTCTGGTACCTTTTTCATAGGCTTTTTTTTAGTTTGGGCAAGGACACAAGGGCCCCATGATCCCCTATTGCCCGGGGGCCCCATGAGTTGTCAGTCCGCCCCTGCCTATGAGACTAGGAGCCCAAAGCAGTCTGGGCTTCTAATTCCAAAGCCACACTACTGCCACTGACATCTTCTGGTGTCTACTAATGATCAGGAACCATTCAGAATGCTCCCTGATGATGATCACCTTGTCATTGGTGACATTGCAATCACTTGAGGTTTATTGGTTAACAAACCTTACAGGCTGCAGCTGTCAGTATATTTTTTTCTTTGTGCACTTTCTGCTCAAAGAAAAAGAAATACATTTTTAAAAGAAGAAGTGCACTATTGAAAAAATATGAATTCATAGAAAAAAAGTGTTTTGATTTGTAATGCTTTTTACATATATAACCCAATACTGATGATCCTGAGAAGATACTTTGATAAGGCATTATACCAGAAGCAGGGGTGGACTGACAACTCATGGGGCCCCAGGCAATAGGGGATCATGGGGCCCCTGTGTTCTTGCCTACACTTGAAGCACAAACAAAAAGCCTATAAAAAGGTACCAGTGGCATTTCATGGGGCCCCCTACTGACCCCGGGCCCTAGGGCAGTGCCCGAGTGCTCAAATGGCCAATCCGCCCCTGACCAGAAGCACTCCTCAATCTAAAATTTGAAGTTACTACCGAGCATCAATTTACATTGATGACTCACGTCCTAGCAGGTGGAAAGCAAACAATAGCCAAATCATGGCTGACCATGAACACTTCCGAGGTTAAATCCAGATTAAAGTGGACTTTGATTAATGAAAAGTTGACTGCAAAACTCCAAGGCGCCTCTTCTAAATTTAAACAGATCCAGGAACCTGAGGTTGAGGTGGCAGGATTTAGCCAGTGATTAGATGTGGGGACCAAAGGAGAGGTCAGAGTCTAGGATTACGCCTAGCACCCTGGCATGAGGGGAAGGACCAATAGTTGTGCTGTTGATCTTAATGGTAAGGTCATGAGTGGGGGATCGGGGGGAGGAAATATTACAAGCTCGGTTTTGGAAAGATTGAGTTTAAGGTAGTGGTGTGACATCCATGCTGATATGTTGCTTAGTAGATTTGTGATACGTGAGGACATTGAGGGGGTGAGCTGGGGAGTGGAGAGATAGATCTGGGTGTCATCAGCATAGAGGTGGTATTGGAAGCCATGGGAGGTTATCAGTTGGCCCAGGGAGGAGGTATAGAGAGAGAAAAGGAGAGGCCCAAGGACAGAACCTTGGGGTACCCCAACAGAAAGAGGGAGAGGAGCGGAGGAGGAGGAGTTGTATGTGACACTGAAAGTGTGCTGAGAAAGGTAAGAGGAGAACCGGGAGAGAGCAGAGTCACGGAGGCCGATGGAGTGGAGTTTACTGCGGAGGAGCGGGTGGTCAACTGTGTCAAAGGCAGCGGAAAGGTCAAGGAGTATGAGTATGGAGTAATGGCCATTGGTTTTAGCAGTTATTAAGTCATTAGTGAGTTTTAGTAGGGCAGTTTCAGTGGAATGTTGTGGGCGGAAGCCAGACTGTCAGGAATCAAGAGGTAGCAGTTCATGCGGTTGTGAACAAGGCACTCGAGAAGCTTAGAGGCAAACAGGAGATGGGTCTTAAGTATTTCAAATGGGTCCAGCGAGGGTTTTTTGAGTATGGGGGTAACCAGTGCATGTTTGAGTGGGGAGGGAAAGGTGCTCATGGAGAGTGAGAGGTTGAAGATGTGGGTTAAAGAGTTCAGGATAGAGCAGGAAGGAGGCTGCAACAGTCGTGAGGGGACAGGATCCAGGGGACAGGTGGTGAAGTGGGGTTTGAAAAGGAGTTCAGTAACTTCCTCGGTGGTAACAGGGTTGAAGGAGGATAGTGTTGAGTGTGGTGTTGGACCTGGTATGTTGGTAGGAGGAAGCTTGACACTGGAGATCTCATCACGAATTGTGTCGATCTTCTTCTTGAAATGACTGGCAATCTTCTGTGTAGTAAGTAAGTTGGTAGGTGGAGGCAGTGGGAGGTGGAGTAAGGAATTAAGGGTAGAAAAGAGTTGACGAGGATTGGATGAAAGGGTCTTGGTGAGAGTGTTGTAGTAGGTTTGCTTAGCAGCGTGGAGACTGGAGTTGTATTTGAGAAGAGCGGATTTGTAGAGGGTAAAGTCTTTCAGGGATTTAGTTTTACATCATCCTCGCTCAAGAGTGCAGATGCATCTCTTGAAACTTCTGGTGTCCTCTGTTTGCCAGGGTTGTGACAGGCGAGGCCTGGTTCTGCATGTAGAGAAAGGAGCAAGAGCGTCAAGGGAGGATGATAGATAGTTGTTATAGGCAGACTTGGCTAGATCTGGGCAGGACAGGGGTGCAAGTTTATCATAGAAGCGCTCAGTAGAGGAGTGGAGAAGGTCAGGGCTGAGGTGATGGAGGTTTCTACAGGTAACGGTTTGCTGGTTGGAGGCATGGGAGGTAGGAGGCAGGGAGAGTGTGAAGCTGATAAAGTTGTGATCTGAGAAAGGAAAAGGGGTGTTAGAGAGGTTATAGGGAGTGCATGGGCATAAGGGGTGCTCTGGGAGGGGTTGTGGGACATACCCGAACCTGCAGTTGGGCTTTAAGGGGGGAATTTACTAAAACTGGTGGACTCAGAATCTGGTGCAGCTGTGCATGGTAGCTGATCAGCTTCTAGCTTCAGCTTGTTCAATTAAACATTGGAAACTGATTGATCTCTATGCATTGCTGCACCAGATTTTGCACGCTGCAGTTTTAGTAAATCAACCCCCTAAATGCCTAAAAGTAATTTTGCCCAACTGCAGTGATGAATGAGGCAGCTCTCTGTATTGGTGGTCAATGATACAGTGCTTATAAAAGTGTTAATACTTTAATATATACCGCAGGTTGTGTGGAGTTCCTGGCTAATCCTGCCACAGCTTTTGTGCGTCTCAATGAGGCTGTCCTGCTGGAGTCAGTCCTGGAGGTACCCATCCCTGTCCGCTTCCTCTTTGTCTTGATTGGACCCACCCAATCCAATGTGGATTACCATGAGATCGGGCGTTCCATCTCCACCCTCATGTCAGACAAGGTCAGTTCTTCCATACATATTTACATTGTTACATAGTCTGGCTGAAAAAAGACAAAAGTCCATCCAGTTCAACCAAAAAAGTTATAATCCTATACCCACAGTTGATCCAGAGGAAGGCAAAAAAAACAGCAAAACATGATCCAATTTGCTCCTGCAGGGAAAAAAATTCCTTCCTGATCCCCCGAGAGACAATCGGATATTCCCTGGATCAACTTTACCTATAAATGTTAGTATCCAGTTATATTCTGTGTATCTAAGAAACACTCCCGGCCTTTTTTGAAGCAATCCACTGAGCTGGCCAGAACCAACTCTTGAGGGAGTCTATTCCACATTTTCACAGCTCTTACTGTGAAGAAACCTTTGTGTGTTTGGAGATTAAATCTCTTTTCCTCCAGACATAAAGAGTGCCCCCTTGTCCTCTGTGATGACCTCAGGGGGAATAACTCTACACCGAGTTCACTATATGAACCACTGATGTATTTATACATGGAGATCATATCCCCCCTTATGTATTATACATGGAGATCATATCCCCCTTATATATTATACATGGAGATCATATCCCCCCTTATGTATTATACATGGCAAGCATATCCCCCCTTGTGTATTATACATGGAGATCATATCCCCCCTTATGTATTATACATGGGGATCATACCCCCCCTTATTTATTATACATGGAGATCATATCCCCCTTATTTATTATACATGGAGATCATATCCCCCCTTATGTATTATACATGGAGATCATATCCCCCCTTATGTATTATACATGGAGATCATATCCCCCCTTATGTATTATACATGGAGATCATATCCCCCTTATGTATTATACATGGAGATCATATCCCCCTTATGTATTATACATGGAGGTCATATCCCCCCTTATGTATTATGCATGGAGATCATATCCCCCCCTTATGTATTATGCATGGAGATCATATCCCCCCCTTATGTATTATACATGGAGATCATATCCCCCCTTATGTATTATACATGGAGATCATATTCCCCCTTATGTTTTATACATGGAGATCATATCCCCCCTCATGTATTATACATGGAGATCCTATCCCCCCTTATGTATTATACATGGAGATCATATCCCCCCTTATGTATTATACATGGAGATCATATCCCCCTTATGTATTATACATGGTGATCATATCCCCCCTTATGTATTATACATGGAGATCATATTCCCCCTTATGTTTTATACATGGAGATCATATCCCCCTTATGTATTATACATGGAGATCATATCCCCCCTTATGTATTATACATGGAGATCATATCCCCCCTTATGTATTATACATGGAGATCATATCCCCCCTCATGTATTATACATGGAGATCATATCCCCCTTATGTATTATACATGGAGATCATATCCCCCCTTATGTATTATACATGGTGATCATATCCCTCCTTATGTATTATACATGGAGATCATATCCCCCCTCATGTATTATACATGGAGATCATATCCCCCTTATGTATTATACATGGAGATCATATCCCCCTTATGTATTATACATGGAGATCATATCCCCCCTTATGTATTATACATGGAGATCATATCCCCCTTATGTATTATACATGGAGATCATATCCCCCCTTATGTATTATACATGGTGATCATATCCCTCCTTATGTATTATACATGGAGATCATATCCCTCCTTATACCCCCTTATGTATTATACAGTTTCTCTAATCTTTCCTCATAGCTGAGCTCCTCCATGCCTCTTATCGGTTTGGTTGCCACTTTATGTATATTGTCATTTGTGTAGACCCAAAAACTCACAAACATTTTGTCCTTCTTCCATTTAGGCCACAGTTAGGAAAACAAACCTGAAAGTGGTTATATATAAAGTAGGCAAATACACACAGTGGTATGAAGAGGGGCGCAAACAATGTATGTGACCCCCATAGCTTGTTGATGTGCAAAATGTGTACATTATTTATTTAAAGTCCCCCCATCATTCTGCAACAAACAACATGCTGTGCAGAAGGATGGTGGAATAGGGTGGCACTGTTATTATCTTTGTCTATGCTTTATTAGCCTATTTTGGAAAGTTGTAAGCACCACCTCTAGTACTATTCAGCTTCACCTGACGAAGTGCTCTGTTGAACCATGCAATGTGTTGGATGTTAGTTAGCCAATTCTTCCTGTTTAAAATCAAGCTGAGTACATTATTGATTTGCACAAGATCGCTATCAGAACCTGGATCTGAACCTGTGATCATCCTGATTGATCTGGAACTCTTCTTGAACCTGTGAAGTGTCCCAGAAGACTGCGGGAGGGAGAAGGGGGCCGAACTTCCAGCTCACTTTGCCGCAGCGAACTGAGCCAGAAGTGGCAGCGGGTACCTGTCAAGACCAGGTATCCTCTCCCCCCCAAAAAAGTGCCAAATATGGCAGTGGAGGGGGGAAGGAGGCAAACAAGCGGAGCTTCCACTTTCGGTGGAAGACAACTTTGCCTTGTGTCTTCTTTATCTTAAACCTTGAACCCTTTGCTCCTGCCATAAACTTCCCATTTAAGCCACGCCTTTACACTTCCTGTTTGCTAGATTATTGTGCTCTCTCCAGCTAATATCTCGCTCTGGTCACTCCTTCTGCCATCCATATCTCCACTACCACTCATTACTGACCTTGTTCCTCAACTACGCTTCTGCTTGATCCCAATCTGCAACCATTTCGTTGCTAAATGGTCTCCAACAAGATGTCTGCTATGCTTCTGTGTTAATGAATATTCAGTATAACTCTGTCCACACTACAGAAGGATAATACAGCTTCAACAAACAAAGAAATACTTCAGCGGTTTCTCAATTACAGTCCAGGTTTCAATATTAAATGTAAAAAAATAAGAAATGAAAATGATTTCTGTGTAGTGCAACCACTGTTTTTTTCTTTGCTGCACAAAAGACACAAATAATAATAAGCAATAAAGAAGTGAAGGCAGAAAAATTTGTAATGATCCTTTACATTGGTGTGTAGGTAGGGCCAAGAAAAGTTTGCACATAGGTTGCATCCTTGGGTACTGCCAACAGGTCTGCAGCCTTAATTCTCATTGGTGTGAGCTCAGCTCCCTGAGGGGGCAATAAGGAATCAGTTTCACTGTAATATATATGAACACTGGAGGCAATACTTCACCCCACTCCCTCCTGGCAGAGCCTGGAACCAGTTTCAGAATAGGCCACCAGAAGAAATAAGACACAAGTCCAACATGATTTTCAGTGCTTTACTTCCTGGCAGTACACGTGCATTCTTATCAACTCCATAGCATTAACTGGCAGACTTTTGTCTTGTTCCTAGTCCTAAGCCCAGCTGAAGGAACCAGGAACCCAGAGCATTCCCCAGCCAAAGAATGCCAAACACTTAGACTACATGGCTTGAGTAAGGGCCCCACCATGTCCCATGGGGCCAGGCCTAAATTCTGCTTCTTTCATTCTAAAGAGACCCCAGTATTCATATTAGGGAATACAGGAATTCCTCCTAACACCTTCTTAGAGGTGAAGAGTAAGCCTCTGTTCACATCAAGCCCGACTTTGAAATCGTAAGACTTACAGTGAAGTTGCACGATTTCATTTACATAATCCTATGAATGAATGAACTATAGCTATCATCAGTGTAGCAGATATAAGAAGCGCCACAGAAAATGCAAAATAAATCAAATAAGCAGCACCTCTAACCAAAAAAGGTAAAATAGTGTACAAATAAAAAGTGCGCTAATTATTCACAAAACAAGGATAAATAATAAAAATAAATGAATTCATAAATATAAACATAAAGTCCAGCCACCATAACAGTGATAGTCCAATATCAACTTAATGTCAATCTTGAAAACAAACACCCATGTGCAAATCCGACACGAGACGAAATGAATACACTCACCAGAGCTATATGCTGATTATATTACTAAGGAATATAATTGAAGACGTCAAGTGACGAAACGCGTTGGGCCTGGCCTAGTGGATGTGATGTTGGAACGTTCCTCCCAGCTGTCGGCTGTTTGATCGCAGTGCAGGAGGTTCGTCCCTTGGTTTATCCCTTGTGGATGTGGCATTTTAGAGGCTGTCATTGCTGGTGTCGGCTAGACACCTTCTTTGTGAGTTCAATACTTTATTAATAAAATTTTACTGCTTTTAAACGTACTGCACCATCATATCTCTTCTTATTCCCCGAGCTTTGCCCATGTTATTGGAAGATCATTTGCTGCTTAGCTGTTCCATATGTGCTGCCTAGCTGTTCCATATGTGCTGATTGGATCACTATTGGTTGCTGTTCCTCTACTGGGATATCCTGCAGATCATCGCTCCCAGAGCAAAATGCTATCATGCTGGTTTATAATATAATCAGCATATAGCTCTGGTGAGTGTATTCATTTCATCTGGTGTCGGATTTGCACATGGGTGTTTGTTTTCAAGATTGACATTAAGTTGATATTGGACTATCACTGTTATGGTGGCTGGACTTATGTTTATATTTATGAATGTATTTATTTTTATTATTTATCCTTGCATGTTTTGTGAATAATTAGCGCACTTTTTATTTGTACACAGCTATCATCAGCCATAGTGACTGACAGTTTGTAGTTCTGAATGGATTTTGAGGAGGTTGCAGATGAGCAGCCTCGTAGTTCATTCACAAGCCCTGCAGCTTGTAAAGAGTCAGCCCATATGAAGGTATGAGCAGGGGCGAAATGACAACTCATGGGGCCCTCGGGCAATAGGGGATCATGGGGCCCCTGTGTTCTCATCCACACTCAAACCGCACCCAAAAAAGCCTATGAAAGGTACCAGGGGCATCTCATGGGGCCCCCTACTGACCCTGGGCCCTTGGGCAGTGCCCGAGTGCCTAAATGGTCAGTCCACCCCTGGGTGTGAGCTGAAAGCTGCAGGGCTTGTCTGCAGGAGTCTGGCATTGCATCCCTGATCCACTGATCGCTGGTATAATGCTTTCCAGGCTTCTTAGGGAAACAAAATATTACATGCACATGTTTTGTCCTGAAAAATGTGTGTATTCATTATTTTTCTCAAAAGGTGAACTTATCATTTAATACGTCTGCTGGGCTTATACTCTGGATAAGCTCAATTAGGGAGATTTACCCTCATTTCCAAGGTTTTACAAAACATTAAGTGAGTTCATATGCTAACAAGCAGCATGCTGATAAGGGAAGAAGTAGAGTAACAGAGAGATGAGCTCATCACTACGCTGCTTCTTCTTTCATTGTCCAATCACAGGATGGGAGCTTGTCCGGGATCACCTAGGCCAGTGGTGGGCAACCTTTTTTTTCAACTGAGCCAAATCTCGCCAAAACCACGATTGAAATTTATTTTGAGAGCCACATTTTTAAAACTGAAAATACATCCCCCATAGTAATTCATCCCCCATAGTAATTCATCCCCCATATAGTAATTCATCCCCCATAGTAATTCATCCCCCATATAGTAATTCATCCCCCAAAGTAATTCATCCCCCATATAGTAATTCATCCCCCATATAGTAATTCATCCCCCATAATAATTCATCCCCCATAGTAATTCATCCCCCATATAGTAATTCATCCCCCATAGTAATTTATCCCCCATATAGTAATTCATCCCCCATAGTAATTCATCCCCCATAGTAATTCATCCCCCATATAGTAATTCATCCCCCATAGTAATTCATCCCCCATATAGTAATTCATCCCCCATAGTAATTCATCCCCCATAGTAATTCATCCCCCATATAGTAATTCATCCCCCATAGTAATTCATTCCCCATATAGTAATTCATCCCCCATAGTAATTCATCCCCCATATAGTAATTCATCCCCCATATAGTAATTCATCCCCCATAGTAATTCATCCCCCATATAGTAATTCATCCCCCATAGTAATTCATCCCCCATATAGTAATTCATCCCCCATAGTAATTCATCCCCCATATAGTAATTCATCTCCCATATAGTAATTCATCCCCCATATAGTAATTCATCCCCCCTATAGTAATTCATCCCCCATAGTAATTAATCCCCCCTATAGTAATTCATCCCCCCTATAGTAATTCATTCCCCATATTGCGTTCCTCTCGCCGTGTTCCCGCGCCGTTCCGGTCTTCAGGGCGGACTGTGAGAGGAGAGGAGTTCGTCACGCTGCCCCGCCTACATCCTGACAGCCAATGTTTGCCACGCTCCGCAGGCTGGATTAAAAGGTCTGCCGCGCCGTAGTTTGCCCATTGCTGGGCTAGCTGCAGAGTCCTGACTTTTGGGGCGGCCGCCCGAGAGGAGGGAGGGGAGCGGGCGCCAAGCACACAGAAGAGCCGCATTGAAGTGTGTAAAGAGCCGCATGTGGCTCGCAAGCCGCGGCTTGCCGACCACTGAACTAGGCTCAGTGGGTAGAATGATGCTGCCCATCAGACTGAGGGCATCTTGTGTCTAAAAAAAGTACTGCATGTGAGAGCTGCATAATACAATTGAGTATTGGAACAAAAGCTGTTTTTTTTATTGTATCTTTTAATCATCTATTGATTTGTATCTTTTTACTTTTGGCCGGAATTTTGCTTTAAGGTTTTTAATATACTAACAAACAATGATGAGACAATAACATAATGCTGACCATTTTCATATCTAAAACAAAAAAACCCATAGAAATCCCTTTAACAAATTTTTTTTAGTTCTACCCTGCTTTTCTGTTCCACTTCTATAAGATTCTACCCATAAATTATGTAGCTACTGAGCTGAATAACTTCACTATAATCGTCGGTATTAGAAAGAATACCTTCCCATCAATATAACGATCTCTCTCACTGAGTAGAATATCATTTCACTGAATGTGGAGGGAGTCTTTAGAGAGCTACAAATTATCAGACAGAACAGTAAAATGACTGTCTTGTGCGAAGGAACACATTAAGCGATCCTGCAGATTTGTTACAATGAAGTTAATTTTATATTATTAACAGCCTGACTTGATGGCAAAAGGTGAATGTGACTAAATGGGGGGATCACGCCCTGAGCTATCTAGAGGATTCTAGGAGCTCTGTAACTTAGTGGAGGGCAATGATGCCATGTGATCATTATTCCCTGCTGGCATTTATTTTCTTTCATTTAATTGGTTTAATTACAGTTATTTTACTAGCGCAGGAAATGCATATGCTTTCCAGAAATCAATGGAGCTACCAGTAATTATTAGGTGATTATAAGGCTCCTGTGACTGATATAGTACTGTGGGAATGAGCTCAGTAATGGTTACCATATTGTCATGGTGTACCAGAACAAGGTCTTCACATTGAGGCGTTTAAGTGGTTTTGCTAAGCTTGAAGGATCATTTCATTTATTTATATGTCATCAACAAATTCAGTGGCGATGCCTAGAGTAGTGGCTCTCAACCTTGGTGAAACAGGAAGTCCTTCAAAAACCGTCCAAGCCACAACAGTAAAAATAAAGGTCATACTCACACAATAAAAGTATAGTAGTGCAAAACATGTTATTCTGTTTCAAATGCCACATCATGCATTAACATATCTCTTCAAAGGCAGTCTGTCTGGACAGTATGGTCACCTGCTGACTTGGCACCATCCACAGGCAGCTTAACTCTTCAATGAGGCACAGAAGATGAAATCAACTCAATTTTATTTCAGTTAATTTCAATACAGAGGATGTTTTACCAGTCCTTTGCAGTGTAAGAAGACAATGGCTTTCCTAAACCTTGTATCTGTAAAGTAGTAACACTGATGGAGGGAACCTTTGACGAAACAGGGAGGATCTAGCTGGGATAGAACTAACTAGCACTAAAAAGGAGGAGAGGACTGAGGGAGATACTAAATCACATACAGTATGTAAACAAGGAGTAGTGACTCAAAACCACTCTTATATGTCAGCATACTACAGAACAATAAAAATGTGATGAAAATTTTGGCGTCACCGTCTCGTCTCTCCATTTCATACAGTCGGAAAACACTTTGTATTCATTGAGAAAATGCAAAGTGTTCCCTAAATGGTGCCTGTGCCAAGTGAGCGACTTTACAATGCAGCAGGGCAGTTGCTCGGTACAAGTACTGGAAGCTGGTGGTGATCACTGTAGTAGCGGTGTCTACTAGAGTGATTTCCAGCTTCCATGGGGATCACACAGGTATGGCACATACTTCCATTGGTCCAAGCTTGACCAATGTAGCTATGTAAAAATGGCCATACCTGGAATTTAACTTTATGTGTACATTTATTCTCCATGTATTCCACTTTTAAAGACACTTCAAGTAAGATACTTCGATAATAGTGACTATTCTACCTAACTTATCCCAACAACGCCATGATGGGGCATCAGAACGTCTATAAACCGTTAACTCTGACGTAATTATGAAGGTTCTTCCTGCCTCTTCCAGGTTTTCCATGAAGCTGCATATATGGCTGCGGAACGTCAAGACCTTCTTAATGCCATTAATGAGTTTCTGGATTGTAGTATGGTGCTTCCTCCATGTGAGGTTCAGGGGAAGGATCTGCTGCGCACCATCGCCACCTTCCAGAAAGACTTACTGAGGAAGAGGAGGGAGCGTGAACATCGACGTTCTGCAAGGGAGAACACCACGCCCAAAGCAAAAGGTCAGCCATACATACAACCATCGTAGAGGTAATCTGTGGATGGTTTCAAACTTTAACGTTCATGGTAGCCACCCAACTTGTCTTGAATTTTATATAGATTTTCGGGTATACTGGAATTATTTATAATCAAAAATTAACGATTATTAAATATAACAACCCAGTTCAAGCCACATTATTTATTTTAGCTTTAACCGACCTGATACCCAGATACTACCCTACCCGTGCCCTCCGCTCCTCACAGGACCTCCTACTCTCTAGCTCCCTGGTCTCCTCCTCCCACGCCCGATTGCAGGACTTCTCCAGGACTTCCCCCATCCTCTGGAACTCCCTACCCCAATCCATCAGACTGTCACCTACCCTCCTCACCTTCAGGTGCACCCTGAAAACCCTCCTCTTCAGGGATGCCTACCCCAACCTCACCTAACACCCGACCTCACCTAACAACTAACCTCCTCCACTCCACCCACCACTCCATCCCCCACAGCCATCTCCTCCTGTGCCACCTTCCCCTCCCTCCTAGATTGTAAACTCGAAAGAGCAGAGCCCTCGATCCCCTCGTGTAGTGTATTGTTACTGTCTTGTCTCATGTTCTGTCCCCCTTGCTACTGTACAGCGCTGAGCATACCCTTTGGCGCCATATGAATACTGTATAATAATATAATAATAATAATAATAGATGGATAGAGTAGGAAAGTGTTAGAACTGCTGTTAGATTTGTAATGCTGTCTGTAGCCACACTGGAGATTTTTTTTGCTAGATTTGTGATGCTTTGTCCCCAAAGGAGAATTCCATTTCTTTTCTGTTCTAACACTCGTGACAGAAAGTGAGGCGGAGATCTCCTTCACGAGGACCCTGATAAAGGCTTTAGCCCATTTTCTCTTTCCAAACCTCACCACACATGTTACAATCTGTTGGTACAATTTTTGTTGAAAACCTGTTAAAATGTGATGTTCTTTGTTGAATGCTGCTTTGTGCATTAATATACCTCCCTAGACCTAATGGGAGAGATTTACTAAAACTGTGTATAGTAACCAATCAGCTTCCAGGTTTTATTTTCAAAGCTTCACTGAACAAGCTGAAGATAGAAACTGATTGGTTATCATGCACAGTTGCACCATATTCTGTGTGCACTAGTTTTAGGCTTGGGTCATACTACTGTGGGCTGTGCGGACCATGTTTCCTCGGGCATGGAAGCCCATTCATTTGAATGGGCTGCTGTGCTCTCGTTTCTGCACAAAAAAAGTGTCTGCACTGTTCTGAAAACATGGCCGCAGGTAAACTGCATGGTCTTTTTAACTATGCTGCAGGTTTTTCTAATCGTGCTGCGGGCTGAGATGCAGAGGAGTGCCATTCAGAATGAATGGCAGCCTGCGCGTCTTTCAAGAGCAGCGCAATTCGGCTGTGGGTGGTTGCAGATGCGTGAATGAGTGCGATTTCTGCACCCAAAACCAGCCCATGAGTGTGATCCTAGCCTTAGTAAATCAGCCTCAGTCTGCCTGGCCAGTATAGTCACCTGCTAACTTGGCACCATCCACAGGCAATATGAATGACAATGTTTTCTCCAGTCCTTTGGTGTGTAAGAAGACAGTGACTTTCCTGAGCCATGTCTCTGCAAAGTACAAACACTGTAAGAAATGGAGATTTGGTGATTGGCAAACAATAAAGTCATTGGCCAGCCAATTACAACCCTTCCCACTCCCAGCATGCTTTTATCTATTTAAGAAAGTTTACCCCATTTTAGCTTCATGTTTGCACGGCTGGAGTGGTCTATGCTTGTGTGGCAGCGTGAATGGAAACTCATGTGCAGAGCGCTCTACCGACGAAATGAACATTACAGCCTACCCGGCTACTGGAACAGTGCTGGGCCCTGGGATGGGGACAAACACAATCTGTGTGTAACTGCATGATTCCAGAACTCTTAATTCTGACCCCTGAACTCTGTGTGTCACTTAATTCTGACCCCCTGAACTCTGTGCATTACTTAATCCTGACCCCTGAACTCTGTGCGTCACTTAGTCCTGACCCCTGAACTCTGTGCGTTACGTAATCCTGACCCCTGAACTCTGTGCGTTACTTAATCCTGACCCCTGCACTCTGTGAGTCACTTAATCCTGACGACTGAACTCTGTGAGACACTTAATCCTGACCCCTGAACTCTGTGCATCACTTCATCCTGACCCCTGAACTCTGTGTGTCACTTAATTCTGACCCCCTGAACTCTGTGCGTTATGTAATCCTGACCCCTGAACTCTGTGTGTTACTTAATCCTGACCCCTGAACTCTGTGCATTACATAATCTTGACCCCTGAACTCTGTGTGTTACTTAATCCTGACCCCATGCACTCTGTGCATTACTTAATCCTGACCCCTGAACTCTGTGCATCACTTAATCCTGAGCCCTGAACTCTGTGCATCACTTAATCCTGAGCCCTGAACTCTGTGTGTCGCTTAATTCTGACCCCGTGAACTCTGTGCGTTACATAATCCTGACCTCTGAAATCCTGACCCGTGAACTCTTTGTGTTACTTAATCCTGACCCCTTAAACTCTGTGTGTCACTTAATCCTAACCCCTGAACTCTGTGTGTCACTTAATCCTGACCTCTGAACTTTGTGCGTTACTTAATCCTGACCCGAACTGTATGCATTACTTAATCCTGACCCCTGAACTCTTTCTGTTACTTAATTCTGACCCCTGAACCATGTGCATCACTTAAGACTGACCTCTAAAATCCTGACCCTGAACTCTGTGCAATACTTAGTCCTGACATCTGAACTCCTGACCCCTGAACTCTGTGTGTCACTTAATTCTAACCCCTGAACTCTGTGCGTCACTTAAGCCTGACCTCTAAAATCCTGACCCTGAACTGTGTGCATTACTTAATCCTGACCTCTGAAATCTTCACCCCTGTACTCTGTGCGTTACCTAATCCTGACCCTTGAACTCTGTAGTTTACTTAATCCTGATCCCTGATCTTTGCACTTTACTTAATCTTGACCCCTGAACTCAATGCTGACAGGAGTAGTAACAGGCATTGGCTTATGGAGGGTGTTCAGTTGTCCAGGGGGGTGTCCAATTTTTTTTTGTTGCCTAGGGCAGCACAAAAATGAAATACACCACTGGTTACCCACGACACCAAAATGACATTGCATTGGCCATTGTTCTTTCAAACACTTTAATCAAAGTGTTGTCTTTTTTTCCAGACAAAGAGAGAGATGTCATGAAGCCAGAAGATGATGATGATCAGGAAAGTGAATTAGACCCCCTGGAACGCTCAGGGTTTTTGTTTGGCGGCCTGGTGCATGATATTCGTCGGCGGTATGTGAAGTACTGGAGCGACATCAAGGACGGTCTCAATAGCCAATGTCTGGCGGCAGCTCTCTTTATCTACTTTGCTGCTCTGTCTCCAGCCATTACCTTTGGAGGTCTTCTAGGTACCTACAAAATAACTGATATCTGAACACACTTCCTTTTTATATATCCATTTATCGACCACCCTAAAGCAGCATTACTGTGTGCAGAATCATGTATATATACATGACTCTGCTCTTCTTGGTTAGGCGCGCGCCGCTTCTGCTGAGATTAGTCACAGCAGGAGCCGATCAGCGAGTGCCAGCCAATGGATAACCACCAGCACCCGCTGATCGGCGAGGAGAGAGACAGAACAGAGCTCTGCCTATGTAAACAAGGCAGAGCTGTGTTCTGTCAGTGGCGATGTGCTGGATTTTGTTTCCCTGCAAAGCAGGGAATAAAATCCAGCACATCCCTTAGTAAAAACACCACATAGTATGCATATAAACACCGGCTAGGCACACACTCTTGCATTGCCCTAGATGTTAAACTGCTTCCCAACCAGTGTCATTAATATAGCGACAATGTATATTTTCAGCACTGATCACTGTATTAGTGTCACTGGTTACCACAAATTGCCAGTTAGTGTCAAATTGTCTGCTGCAATGTCGCAGTCCCGCTATAAGTCTCTGATCGCCGCCATTACTAGTATAAAATAAATAAATAAACAATTCCAGTATATGTGCCATAGATTGTGATAACTTTTGCGCAAACCAATCAATATATGTCTATTGGGATTTTTTTTTAACCAAAGATATGTAGCAGAATACAAATTGGCCCAAATTTGTAAAGAAATTAGATTAGAAGTGATGCTCAATATTTCAATTAAAAAAAACTAAAGTTCCTGCCATGAAGGTCTTTGGATCGGCAGTTCCTGTCATAGGGTGACAACAACCTGCTCCTGTATCTTAACATGTTGTCATTCTATCACATGGGCATCAGATGAAGACTATAGTTGGTTGTTTCAACACATATTATGCAGGTATGGCCCACTGTTGTCACCATTAGGAAACTAGTCCTAGGAAATGCCATGCAGTCATTGCTGGCATGCATGTAGACAGGAAGTGGCTGCAAAAAGCCTATGTGAGATAAGCAGCACTGAGATGTAATAAAGGATAAAAAAAAGTTTAGAAACAAGTATTTAAAAAAATAAAAGGAGATTGTTTATAACACAACACTTTAGCAAACTAAATCATCCAGTTAAGGTTTACAATTTCACCTACAACCCAGACTCCAACAACTGCTAATAGCAAGTCTCTGACCATCTCTTGTTGCATGTTTGTGGTGTCTGACCATCTCTTTTAGCAGGTTTGTTGTCTCTAATTGTTGTCTCTAATTATCTCCTGTTGTCTTTGACCATCTCCTGTAGTCTGTCTTTTGTCTTGGACCATCTCCTGTAGCATGTCTGTTGTCTTTGACCATCTTCTGTAGCCTGTCTTTTGTCTTGGACCATCTCCTGTAACATGTATGTTGTCTTTGACCATCTCCTGTAGCATGTCTGTTGTCTTTGACCATCTCCTGTGGCATGCTTGTTGTCTTGGACCATCTCCTGTAGCATGCCGGTTGTCTTGGACCATCTCCTGTAGTCTGTCTTTTGTCTTGGACCATCTCCTGTAGCATGTCTGTTGTCTTTGACCATCTTCTGTAGCCTGTCTTTTGTCTTGGACCATCTTCTGTAACATGTCTGTTGTCTTTGACCATCTCCTGTAGCATGTCTGTTGTCTTTGACCATCTCCTGTGACATGCCTGTTGTCTTGGACCATCTCCTGTAGCATGCCGGTTGTCTTGGATCATCTCCTGTAGCATACCGGTTGTCTTGGACCATCTCCTGTAGCATGCCGGTTGTCTTGGACCATGTCCTGTAACATGTCTGTTGTCTTGGCCCATTTCCTATAGTATGTCTGTTGTCTTAGACCATCTTCTGTAGCATGTTGTCTGTTGTCTTAGACCATATCCTGTATTCACAATGCAGAAGAGAGCTGTTTGGCATGAGACCCAGACGCTAAAGGAGATCACTGCAGTGGCGGTGCCTACTACAGTGATTTCCAGCTTCTAAGGCAATCCCACAGATATCGAACATATATACTTACATTGGTCCAAGCTGGACTAATGCAACAACTATGTACAGTAAATACTGCCATACCAGGAATTTCAACTATAACATGTTAAAGCTTTTACAAATTTTTGAGTTATTGAATTTAGCTCTACTTTAGGCCTTGCTGTTTCTATTGTACTATGGTGGCCAACATAATGTTACTGCAGGCACCCACATTCTCCATATATTTGTATAGACAGAAACAGTTGCTTATATCATAAGCAGGTCACATGGCAAAATACTTGTTAATCTTTATCATTGTGGTTAGGCTTACAAATTGACTTTACCTGGAAAAGGCTGGTGGCAACATGTTCTTTCCTGGTATTTTCAGGGGAGAAGACACAAGGACTGATGGGGGTGTCGGAGTTGATAGTCTCTACCTCGGTACTGGGTGTCCTCTTCTCTCTCCTCGCTGCTCAGCCACTGCTCATCATTGGATTTTCCGGTCCACTTCTTGTGTTTGAAGAGGCCTTTTTTAAGGTGTGAATAAACATACTCCAAAAGCATAAAGCTTGTTTAATGGTATAAATGTAGCAGATATTTTTTAGAATGCCAAGATTTGGGCCTTGTTATATCATTCTGGAAAGCAGAGTGACAGAAAATCTAGAGTATGAGAGAAGATCCAAAAGTTTGGTGACCTTGGCAGAAAAATAGGATTATTCAAGACTTCTCCATATCATCAATATCTAGCTGAAATAAGGTTGTAGATGACAAGTTTTTTCTTAAAACACTGAAAACTGTGGACTAAACCTTGCTTTGTTGCTAATTTGTAGGCTCTATTTTAAAGAACCAAGCAAGTGACAAGGACCGTAAATTTTGCTAGGTGTCTATAAAGCCATTGAGAACTTTCTTGTTGGAAAATATAGAAAATGTTCATATTCTGGAGAGTTTTTGCTCAAACTCTGTACACAGTGATTGTTTTTCACCCATCAGCTAGTACTAGCACCGCACCATCTCCATGATCACCAAACCGATGTGTCTTCAAAAAGGATGTGTCTGACATACATGCCAAAGTAGTAATCATGAATGAAACAAGGAAAGACTAAATGAATCATACATTTGGACCATCCTTCGCTAGTAATAGTTAGTCACATGCAACTGGACTGGTTATGTAATGTTGAAGTAATTTCTTGGCTCATCCAAGTCACTTCTTCACACCAAAGGATGGTTCAACAACTTCTACATTTCCCATCCTGTTCTTGGACAATCAATATCTGCCTTGACACATTCCATGGTGATTGGATTAGAGTGTCTGTGCTACTTGTCTGGATATATATATACAGTCAGGTCCATAAATATTGGGACATTGACACAATTCTAACATTTTTGGCTCTATACACCACCATAATGGATTTGAAATGAAACAAACAAGATGTGCTTTAACTGCAGACTGTCGGCTTTAATTTGAGGGTATTTACATCCAAATCAGGTGAACGGTGTAGGAATAACAGTTTGCACATGTGCCTCCCACTTGTTAAGGGACCAAAAGTAATGGGACATAACAATAATCATAAATCAAACTTTCACTTTTTAATACTTGGTTGCAAATCCTTTGCAGTCAATTACAGCCTGAAGTCTGGAACGCATAGACATCACCAGACGCTGGGTTTCATCCCTGGTGATGCTCTGCCAGGCCTCTACTGCAACTGTCTTCAGTTCCTGCTTGTTCTTGGGGCATTTTCCCTTCAGTTTTGTCTTCAGCAAGTGAAATGCATGCTCAATCGGATTCAGGTCAGGTGATTGACTTGGCCATTGCATAACATTCCACTTCTTTCCCTTAAAAAACTCTTTGGTTGCTTTTGCAGTATGCTTTGGGTCATTGTCCATCTGCACTGTGAAGCGGCGTCCAATGAGTTCTGAAGCAATTTGGCTGAATATGAGCAGATAATATTGCCCGAAACACTTCAGAATTCATCCTGCTGCTTTTGTCAGCAGACACATCATCAATAAATACAAGAGAACCAGTTCCATTGGCAGCCATACATGCCCACGCCATGACACTACCACCACCATGCTTCACTGATGAGGTGGTATGCTTAGGATCATGAGCAGTTCCTTTCCTTCTCCATACTCTTCTCTTCCCAGCACTCTGGTACAAGTTGATCTCGGTCTCATCTGTCCATAGGATGTTGTTCCAGAACTGTGAAGGCTTTTTTAGATGTCGTTTGGCAAACTCTAATCTGGCCTTCCTGTTTTTGAGGTTTTTGGTTTACATCTTGTTGTGAACCCTCTGTATTCACTCTGGTGAAGTCTTCTCTTGATTGTTGACTTTGACACACATACACCTACCTCCTGGAGAGTGTTCTTGATCTGGCCAACTGTTGTGAAGGGTGTTTTCTTCACCAGGGAAAGAATTCTTCGGTCATCCACCACAGTTGTTTTCTGTGGTCTTCCGGATCTTTTGGTGTTGCTGAGCTCACCGGTGCGTTCCTTCTTTTTAAAAATGTTCCAAACAGTTGTTTTGGCCACGCCTAATGTTTTTGCTATCTCTCTGATGGGTTTGTTTTGTTTTTTCAGCCTAATGATGGCTTGCTTCACTGATAGTGACAGCTTTTTGGATCTCATCTTGAGAGTTGACAGCAACAGATTCCAAATGCAAATAGCACACTTGAAATGAACTCGGGACCTTTTATCTGCTCATTGTAATTGGGATAATGAGGGAATAACACACACCTGGCCATGGAACAGCTGAGAAGCCAATTGTCCCATTACTTTTGGTCGCTTAACAAGTGGGAGGCACATATGCAAACTGTTGTAATTCCTACACCGTTCAGCTGATTTGGATGTAAATAACCTCAAATTAAAGCTGACAGTCTGCAGTTAAAGCACATCTTGTTTGTTTCATTTCAAATCCATTGTGGTGGTGTATAGAGCCAAAAATGTTAGAGTTGTGTCGATGTCCCAATATTTATGGACCTGACTGTATATGCTGGTGTATTTTCCAGACACTCATTAGAACCGAAGAAGTGGCTTGGAATAGCTACGAAACATCTTCAACGTTACAGAACAAGTCCAGCTGAATGTGTCCAACTACTACCAGCTATTCCATGAACTGGATAAGTGAGAACCTTCATAGACCATCATATGTATCATAACAGCTTGCTTTATCAACAGTAACAATCTGTTAAAATTGGAAGACCTAAACATATAAGCTACACCAGGGTAACATTGGCTGTTTAAGGTCCTTGTTAGATGTATTTATCTGTGTAAATATTGTTCTGGCCCAGGGGTGTCCAGCTGTTGCAAAACTACAAGTCCCATTATGCCCCTGCCTTTGGGAGTCATGCTTGTAACTGTCAATCTTGCAATGCATCATGGGACTTGAGTTTGGAAACAGCTGGAGGGCCGCCAGTTTGACACCCGTGTTCTAGCATGTTTCTGGCAGTGACAATGTATTCATTTTATAAAAAGATGAAGTGAAAAATTAGATAGTAGAATTAATATTATTCAACACCACCAAACAGGCCTCTAAACCACTTACCCACCTGGTGTCCCTAGTAGACTGTTAGAATTATTTTTATATGTGCTGTATGTCCTTAGCAGTTGGGGTCCTCCATCTAGATGTCTAACCTGTGTTCCCTCTGCTAGTTTTGCCAGGCGCAGGACATCGAGTACCTGACCGGCAGGGTTTGGATCGGCTTTTGGCTGGTCCTGTTTGTTCTGGTTATGGTGGCCGCCGAGGGGAGTTTCTTGGTGCGTTACATCTCACCATTCACCCAGGAGATCTTCGCCTTTCTTATCTCCCTCATCTTCATCAACGAGACCTTCTACAAGCTGTATAGAGTAAGTGTTCAGTAATCTTTTTAGTCTGGAATAATGTAACTTCATTTAGTGAAAAATATAGCTTCCCCAAGAGAGATGTAATCTGAAGATCAGGGGTCCCCTGGGGGTATTAAAGTTATTGGCCTTTGAAAGGTCTGATCCCACATGACCAAGGCTGATTTCCTCAAGGAGTTGAGAACGCTTGCTCAAAAAAAGAAAAAAAAAGTGAAAATTTACTTTGATTATCCAATTTTGTGCAGACGAGACAGAAAAAAACAGGAATTTGCTTTTCACTTACTAATTAATACTAATAATTAATAATCAAATTAACTCTTCACTCTTTTTTGAGTGACCGTTTTCAACTCCTTTAGTTAATCAGTCTCACTGTTTCCAAATTTTTACGGTCAAGCAATTGGCAGGCAACAGTAGTCAAACGTGATATGACCTCTGACCCCAACATTCTTACTGAAGAGTCAGGCTCTGGTAAAGCAGCTAAAGCTAAATAAGGGGATATAGGCTTTAATAAGGAAGACTGTATTGTTATATTAATAAAGGTAGAATTCTAGCTTAAAATGTTTTTTACATTTTGGTTAAATAGGGGAATGGGTATAACGCCCCATTTAGAAGATTTCCCCAGACTTCCACCTGTGGCTACTAGTGCAACCTGTGCCAAGAAGCAAAAACAGAGGTCCCCAGCAGGAGCCCAGACAGAACCTTTTTTTCTGGGAGTGTATAAGGGCTAGAACCTCTTTCAAGTTTTTATTGCTGTCTTGGGGGAAATTTATTTACACTTTCTGTCCCGATGACTGCTGGGTTTAAAAGTGAAGGAGAGAAAGCTGTAAAAACCTGAAATCCTTCTATATGGGCAGCACAGTGGCTAAATGGTTAGCACTTCTGCCTGGCAGTACTAGGGTTGTTGGTTCAAATCCCAACCACGACACCACCTGCCTGGAGTTTGCATGCTCTCCCTGTGCCTGCGTGGGTTTCCTCTGGGTACTCCGGTTTCCTCCCACACTTCAAAGACATGCTGGTAGGTTAATTGGATCCTGTCTAAATTGGCCCTTGTATCTGAATGTGAGTTAGGGACCTTAGATTGTATGCCCCTTGGTTTGGGACTGATGTAAATGTACAATATTTATGTAAAGCGCTGCGTAAATGGACGGCGGACAGAGATTGCATGTTCTCCCTGTGCCTGTGTAGGGTTACTTCGGTTTCCTCCCACACTCCAAATACATGCTAGTAGGTTAATTGGCTCCTGTCTAAATTGTCCCTAGTATGTGTATGTATGAATGTGAGTTAGGGACCTTAGATTGTACGCCCCTTGAGGGTTAGGGACTGATGTGAATGTACAATATATATGTAAAGCGCTATATAAGTACCTGAAATAAATACTCAAGGGAAAACAATTTTGCTGGATTTCTTCTTTAACCACTCAGACCAAAGACATTTTTTTCAACTTTTGCATTTTATTTTTATGCAACACTGAAATAAGTAACAACCAGGGGCGGACTGACAACTCATGGGGCCCCCGGGCAGTAGGGGATCATGGGGCCCCTGTGTCCTTGCCCAAACTCAAAAAGCCTATGAAAAAGGTACCAGGGAATCTCATGGGGCCCCCTACTGACCCCGGGCCCTCGGGCAGTGCCCGAGTTTCCAAATGGTCAGTCTGCCCCTGGTAACAAACAAAAGGAATACAACGCAAAAAAATATTAAGGGTGAAAAACAGGACTAAAATAATCAGCAGAAAAAAACCAGGGGGAGAAAGGGAGGGGGGAGTTAATTAGGGGTGTTACCGAAACTAAGTGTTGATAAGAGGTTAAAGAGGAACTTCCCTTTCTCCTCTATAATTTTTTTAAATCCCCACTTATCTGTTATCAAGGGTTGTCTTTGATTCGGATATTTAACAAACCAGAAGATCCAGCATTGTCTTGCTGGATCTGGCATTGTAAGAAAAAAGGCACAGATTCATACTTTCATTACTGGGAGGGGTGGGGGCAGAACTGCAGAAAGCTTTACATGATTTGGAGGCTGAAGGTCTTCTTAACTTAGGAACATATTTAATTAAACGCCTGCCCCCCCCCCCCCTTTCTCTTTTTATTTACTTGTAAAGTTTCTTTAACTGATGCAGATCAAAGGCCATGCCTTTGATCTACATATGGAAGTCAATACAATGAAACAATCCGTTATCACACTATATTTACTCAATGAGATTTGCAGACTTTGTGCAAGTGTCATTTTAGGCTCCATGTACACTTCTGAACAATGGAAACTGACTGCAGGAAAATGTAGGTTATAAAAAGCCTGTTTAGCTGCGTTTGCATACCGTGTTTATGCACCTTTATGAGCTTTTGCATTTAGAAGCCTCAGGAGACCTTCCAAAATGCCCAGAATGCTTTAAAAAAACAGTTAACAATTAACTATTTTAGACATTTTGAGAAAAATAGAGAGAGAGCAGAATTTGTTGAGATTAGCTGTCTTATTTTTTTTGTGGTGTTTGGATGTTCCAGCTCATTTCTGTGCAGAAATTATTGCAGCGGTGTATAACATATTTTTTTTCATGCGAAACCTCAAAGTCTGGTGTACCGGGTTGATTTGAGTACCGGGAAAACGCTTTGCATGCATTTTTCATGATGAAAAAAGGCTCTGGACAGCATCTGGAAATGGAAGAATTAAAAAACATTTCCAAACGCAAACACTTATAAACGCGGTTAGCTTCGTTTACACGTGTTTACAAGCATTTGGTGCTTGAAACGCTGATAAAATCTACTCCTGAACGCAAATTTGGTGCGCTCAAAAAAACGACTGTAAACTCAACTGCCTGTAAACGACTGTAAATGACATAGTGTACATGGACACACAGGAGAACATTAGGGAGAGTTCAGGGGCTGCTGACAAAAACGCAGAAGAGCTCCTGAACGTGAGTTTATCAGCTGCAATGTACATGGAGCCTTACACAGGAACAGCTGCATGTTGACAGTCACTCCTGCTGTGTAATACAAAGCAATTCCCAGCTGTAATTTTGACAGCCGGTATTAGTGGATGGGAGAGTGGAGGCAGGTTGAGAGGAGCAGAATGTAAGGGATGCATCTTAGAAACATTATTGAATATTTTTCGGATGTATCTCTTCCATTCAAAATCTTTAGGTGCTTAAAATATTCTGATTCCTGCATAAATCCAGTCCTGTCCGATTCTCTTTAAACTACCACTCTAATATATAATAAATTATAAATCAACCTGTAGCCGTTAGTGGTACCAGGGGCAGACTGACCATTTGGAAACTTGGGCACTGCCGAGGGCCCGGGGTCAGTAGGGGGCGCCTGGAAGATTAGGGACCTTAGATTGTACGCCCCTTGAGGGTTAGGGACTGATGTGAATGTACAATATATATGTAAAGCTCTGCGTAAATTGACAGCACTATACTGTACAAGTATCTGAAATAAAGAAATAGTACCAGGGGCGGACTGACCATTTGGAAACTCGGGCACTGCCCGAGGGCCTGGGGTCAGTAGGGGGCCCCATGAGATACCCCTGGAACCTTTTTCATAGGCTTTTTTGAGTTTGGGCAAGGACACAGGGGCCCCATGATCCCCTATTGCCCGGGGGCCCCATGAGTTGTCAGTCCGCCCCTGAGTGGTACCATACCATCTTATTAAAGAATATAGGAAGCAATTGATATTTTAGGCTCATATAGTATTTCTGATGGAAAGGACAGGAAATGTTCATGTTTAGAATTGACTTTTGTTGCCCTAGGTGTTTGCAGACCACCCATTGCTCAGGACATACCCTTCTGGAGGTCGGGCTTCAGCTGCCCTAGGTCCCCGGATGCAACCGAACACCGCTTTACTCTCCCTTATCCTGATGTCAGGAACTTTCCTCATCGCCTTTTTCTTGCGCAAGTTTAAGAACAGCCGGTTCCTTGGAGGAAAGGTGAGATGGAGGGTTGGTGACAAAGCTGCATACAGGTCCTCTTCATATCCCAGCTGTTAGATGGTCTCTCTCTCTTTCTTTGCTTAGGCCCGACGAGTGATTGGAGATTTTGGGATTCCGATATCTATCCTAGTTATGGTCCTAATTGATTACACAATAACTGACACCTACACGCAGGTATGTCTTTTAAATTCTTTAGTGGCCATTTACAATTTTATGGTGAGCTAATATGCATGTTTTAATGTCCGTTGCTTTAACCTCCCTGACAGTATGATTGTTTCCGATTTTTTGTGCTGAAAGCGGTACCATTTTTTTGCATGGAAATATGTCGTTTTTTGTTGTAGGCTGTAATTTTTAGGAATAACTCACTGAAATCTGTCCGAACAAGAGTCTAGTAAACATTCCGGATAGGATAAAATTTGAAACACGAAATCATAAATTATAATTTAATAAATAATCATAAAAAATAATAATGTAATAATAAATTTAATTCAATAATATAATCAAACCAAAAACACTGAAATATGAAATACAGAGGCAAGTTCGCACATCGCTGAGCAAAGTCGCAAAATCGTTTTCAGTGTCTGATGACGAATTTCCCCCACGAATCATTATCACTCAATTCTGCAAGTGGTTCTGATTTACTATCGCTGTTCTCTAGCCGGTCTAAAACCGCTTTTGACCTAAAGGGACGCTTTTTGGACGCCATGGACTTTCTAAGTTTCCAGGCAGAAAGAACAGTCAAAATGCAGGCAGGGCACAGGACAAAGCACTCGGGACAAAATATATGTGAAATGCACTGAAACAGCAATGACAGCAAAAATTACATTTTTTAAAAATTTCAAATTTCCTGCCGGTTCCGGCGTCCGTACGTCCCGACGTCACAGGGACCGGAACACGGAAGCCGTATGGCGGCATCGGCCGGAGGAGATGGCCGGGGACGCTGCAGGGGACACGTCCCGGGAGCGAAGGACAAAGTAAGTGCTGCAGGGACCCCCTGAGCAACGCCGCATGGTAAGCCCGAGTGTAGCTCGGGGTTACCGCTCTTGGTATAGAAATTTTACCCCGAGCTACACTCGGGAATACTGCTAAGGAGGTTAAGGCAGACCATTAAAATGAATGGGCTGCTAACGCACTAAAATTTGGGAGTGCACCGTTTTTGGCAATACAACACATTACTAATCAAAATGAATGGCCTTGTAATGCAGCAATCCTACATGGAAGAAAGATATATTTGAAATATATCTAAAAAATATATAAATATATACAGTATAGTGAAATATATTTTGAAATATATTGAATATGACCAGAATTGTAGTATTTCAAATATATGTCAATATATTTGGGAAGAATATTTAAAAAATATATTTCAATTATATTTTTCTTCCAAGTGGGATGCTTGTTACATTTTGCAGTACAGTTGCAACATACTTGTGTAAATAAAAGCGTATAAAGCCGTTCATAACTCTGCCCCAAAGTACATCACCGATATTGTCTCCAAATATCACCCAAACAGTACTCTCCGCTCCTCACAAGACCTCCTGCTCTCTAGCTCCCTTGTCTCCTCCTCCCATGCTCGTCTCCAGGATTTCTCCAGGGCTTCCCCCATCCTCTGGAACTCCCTACCCCAATCTATCAGACTATCGCCTACGCTGCTCATCTTTAGGTGATCTCTGAAAACCTATCTCTTCAGATAAGCCTATCCTGCCCTCAGCTAATACTGGAATCCTCTACTCTTCCAACCACTCCATCCCCCACAGTTATTACCTTTTGTTCCACTATCCCCCTCCCTCCTAGATTGTAAACTCCAAGGAGCAGGGCCCTCGAATCCCTCTTGTATTGAATTGTATTGTGACTGTATTGTCTCCCACCATAATGTAAAGCGCTGAGCAAACTGTTGGCACTATATAAATCCTGTATAATAATAATAAAAATGGGCCCTTAGCCTGGGTTCACATATATGCGGTGCATTGCATGTGATTCGCACAAGAACCGCACTACATTCCTGTGCAAATCACATGCAATTTGTGTGCGGTGCGATTGCAGCCATACATTTTGTATGGCTCTAATCATACCACACTTGCAGGACCCTTTTTTTGATCCACACTGGAATTGGATTGCATGGGTATTCACACCTATGCGATCCGATTCTGCACATCGCACCACATTTTGCGGACCTCTTTCAGGGTGTTGTTAACTTAACATACACACCCGCAGCGGTTCGCATGAATGGGGTGCGATTCTGATGCGGCGCACAATTTGCACAGAAAACGCTGCAAATTCCGCACCGCATCAGTGTGAACCCGAGTTTAAAGAGAATTTTCATTTGGTCAGCCAAGAAAATTAAAAACAAAATTACAGATGTTCCCAAAGATTATTTGTTTTTTTTTGTAATTATTTGCTTGGTGTGTCGTGGGAAAGGCTAAACAAAACAAAAAGCAATTTTTAGATTTCTCTGCATGCACTTCTTCTCTCCTGAGGTTTCCATGAGCTGGGCTGTGCATAAGGGGCAATTAAAACTGACTTTAGCATGACTATAGCAGCCATTCAGCTCTGTTCATGGGGCTTATTTATGAAAACTGGTGGCCACCTATAGCAGACAACCAAATTTTGGTTTCTACTACTTAGAGAAGGAAAGTTAAACCTGGATTGGTTGCTGACAGTAACACTGCTGTATTTGCTGCTCTTTTTTATTTAGAAAGCAAAAAACGATATACCTGTTCTCTTGTTCTAGAAGTTGAATGTTCCTTCAGGCCTGTCCGTCACCTCTCCCGGAAAACGTGGGTGGTTTATCCACCCCATGGGGACATCCAGTCCATTTCCACTTTGGATGATGTTTGCTTCAGCTATCCCGGCTCTTCTGGTGTTCATTCTCATCTTCATGGAGACTCAGATCACTACGTAAGTAGGATGATGCTGAAGATTTATATACTCCACAAACCTGTATTCACTTTTTTTAAAGCTAAACTCTGGGATAATCAAATATTGTCTGAATACAAGAGTCATGTATTTTATTCCTTGAATCTTGGTGTGCTTTGTGTATTTCTTCCAGATCTGTGCAGTAATCCAGTGTGTAACTCTGTCCTTGCAGGAGCTCCCTGTAATAAAGACCTGCCACTGCTGCTTTCTACCCTTGTACAGAGTGACTGGTCTTGTCTCCGCCTCCTCCTGTAGTTTTCTGCAGGGTGCCTGAAGTGGGTGGAGCCTGCTGAGTCCCTCCCACAGCTCTTCTCTTTGCACAGGCTATGTTAGCAGAGTGATAATGTCACTGCTACCTTTCCAGGATACTAATTGTGTTTGCAAAGACATTTGGCGCACACAAAGTTGATTTATATCCTTTGTGGCTATTGAGGGATTCACTTTAATAAAAGTATGCCTGAAGTTCAGCTTTAGGGTCCATGCACACCAGAGGTAGCAAAAAATGCCAGAATGCTCATAGTGGCTCGTATTGCACAAACGTTTATGAGCGTTTATGGACATTTGCTTTTATAAGCATTTTTTTCCCCAAAACATTCCCTTCTGCTCATTTTTGAATGTACATATAAAAACGCAGAATGCTGCTAAAGTCCTGATTGTTTATGAGCGTTTATGGACATTTGCTTTTATAAGCATTTTTTCCCCAAAACATTCCCTTCTGCTCATTTTTCAATGTACACTTGAAAACGCTGAATGCTGCTAAAGTCCTGATTGTTTATGAGCGTTAAGCGTTTTTTCTGCTCTCAAAAACCTAAATTCGAAGAGTTTTTTTCTGCCTCTAAATGCTTTTCTGAAAATACTCTTGCAAGGGACACTGAGGCTAATGTAGAGCTGCTTCTACAGGCTGAAGAGAAAGTGCAAAACACCAATATAAATTGCATTTTTTATGCCCAATGTGCATGGACCCAAAAGTGATTGTAAAGGCTTTTATTTTAACCTCTTCATGCTGGCCGAACGCAAATGTGCGGTCTCCCGGTGTCTGGGCCTAGATGCCGAGCGGCTGCACATTTGCGTTCTATTAAAAAAGAACATATTATTATTATACAGGATTTATATAGCGCCGACAGTTTGTGCAGCGCTTTACAATATAATGTGCTGAGAGCACACATGTCCGGTACTCACGGAAAGGTCCTGATCTCCTCTTTCGATCAGGAGCTTTCCCGATCATGTGATCGCCGTGACGGCGATCACATGACTCTAAACCTCACCCACCTCCCGGCTTCTGAAACCCTTAAAGGGCCGGGAGGCGCCGGCGCCAAGGGGTTAAAATAGCACTCATGTCATGCTTACCTCTTTGCAGTGGTTTTGCATGGAGCAGCCTTGATGCTCCTCTTCTGGAGTACCCTACCAATGCATCTTGACTCCTTGACTGCTTGCTATGGGAGCACTAATGCAGGCTTAATAAAATAAAAGTGCAGCGCTAGAAATTAAATAAATGTGACACAATAAAAAGTGATCAAAAAAAGTCCCAACTGTGGTGACCTAGGGTAACAATGCACACTAACCAGAAGTGCACATTAATAGTGCAGTGTAGGAAGGATGGAGTTCATAAAGTAGTCATCAGCATGGGGAGGGTAGATGTATTCCCTTAGTCAATGAAGGTCCACACGATGATACAGAGCAAGGCAGAATAAATCCACTAGATGGCAGAAAATGATCACGGCTCCACCAAAAAAGCACTGCTCCTCCACTGTACACCAACGATATCAGAGAGAAAAGATGCTCCTTCCCTCTGCACCAGGCATGATTGCTTTGTTCCCCGCACTGCAGATCACTTGACTAATGCAGGCTTGATCCTGAGCTGGGCACTGTGTGTCCATAGACACACGCAGAGCCGGTCAGCCTCGCCCCCTGCCCGCTTCTCACAGTCTGTGTTTGACAGCAGCAGTAGCCAATGGCTCCCTCTGCTGCCTCCATGTCCATTAAGGTGGAAGAGAAGAGAGAGAGCTGCTGCTCTCAGGCACAGCATTGGATCGAGATTGGGGATGAGTAAGGTAAAAGACCTTCTGCCTTTACCACATACACCAGTTTTAAAATGTATATTTAAATTTAAAAATTATTCCCTCCCAAAACAGCTATTTTGGTGTTTGGAAGATGCTGGGAAGCTACACCACCATGCTGAGTGCGTGTGGTCACATGGGTTTTGTTTATCAACAAAGCCATGTGATCACCAAATCAAAGTGGACATGCCAACGATGACAATGATGGTGGTATTATTAGCATGGTATCCACTACTACTGCTGCTAATAACAATTAAAATAACAATGGAATCTGTTCCACACAAGCTGAAATGTTCTGTGAATTCTACTTCTGTCCTGCTTCCACTACTACTGCTAGTGATAATAATTCGAATTTCTTGATTATTTTTCAGCCTGATTGTCAGTCGGAAGGAAAGGTGCCTAAAGAAAGGCAGCGGCTTTCACCTAGATCTGCTCCTCATTGGCTCTCTAGGCGGGCTCTGCGCCCTTTTCGGATTACCTTGGCTGACGGCGACCACGGTGCGCTCCGTCACTCATGTCAATGCCCTGACCCTGATGAGTAAAACAGCGCCGGGAGAGAGGCCGCGAATCTCTGAGGTTAAAGAGCAGAGGGTGACAGGAGTGCTGATCGCCATTCTCGTGGGTGAGGGGCAAGTGCATGAATGATAGTTCTGGGTGCTGCGTGGGAAAAATTATTATTTTTTATTAATAATTTTTGTTTTGGAATGTAGGAAGGAAAGGTGCCAACAGAAAAGCAGTGACTTTCTCTGGGTTTGCTCACTGGCTCTATAGCAAGAAATAATACACTGCTCAAAAAAATTAAAGGAACACTTTTTAATCAGAGTCTAGCATCAAGTCAATGAAACTCCTGGGATATGGATCTGGTCAGTAAGTAGCAGAGGGGGTTGTTAATCAGTTTCAGCTGCTTTGGTGTTAATGAAATTAACAACAGGTGCACTAGATGAGCAACAATGAGATGACCCCCAAAACAGGAATGGGTTTACATGTGGAGGCCACTAGCTACTCATCTTTTCTGGCTGTTTTTCATTAGTTTTGCATTTGGCTAGGGTCAGTGTCACTACTGGTAGCATGAGGTGATACCTGGACCCTACAGAGGTTGCACAGCCAGTCCAACTCCTCCAGGATTATACATCAATACATGCCATTGCCAGAAGGTTTGCTGTGTCTCCCAGCACAGTCTCAAGGGAATGGAGGAGATTCCAGAAGACAGGCAGTTACTCTAAGAGAGCTGGACAGGGCCGTAGAAGGTCCTTAACCCATTAGCAGGACCGGTATCTGCTCCTTTGTGAAAGGAGGAACAGGATGAGCACTGCCAGAGCCCTACAAAATGACCTCCAGCAGGCCACTGGTGTGAATGTCTTTGACCAAACAATCAGAAACAGACTTCATGAGGGTGGTCTGAGGGCCCGACATCCTCTAGTGGGCCCTGTGCTAATTGCCTGGCACCATAGAGCTTGACTGGCATTTGCCATTGAACATCAGAATTGGCAGATCCACCACTGGCACCCTGTGCTTTTCACAGATGAGAGCAGGTTCACCCTGAGCACATGTGACAGATGTGAAAGGGTCTGGAGAAGCCATGGAGAATGTTATGCTGCCTGTAACATCTTTCAGCATGACCATTTTGGTGGTGGGTCGGTGATGGTCTGGGGAGGCATATCCATGGAGGGACACACAGACCTCTACAGGCTAGACAATGGCACCCTGACTGCCATTAGGTATCGGGATGAAATACGTGGTCCCATTGTCAGACCCTACGCTGGTGCAGTGGGTCCTGAGTTTCTCCTGGTGTGTGACAATGCCCGGCCTCATGTGGTCGAGAGTATCCAGGCAGTTCCGGGAGGATGAAGGAATTGATACCATTGAATGGCCCCCATGCTTGCCTGACCTAAATCCAATAGAACACCTCTGGGATATCATGTTTCGATCCTTCTGATGCCACCAGGTTGCTCCTCAGACTGTCCAGGAGCTCAGTGATGCCCTGGTCCAGATCTGGGAGGAAATCCCCCAGGACACCATCCGTCGTCTCATTAGGAGTATGCCCCAACGTTGTCAGGCATGCATACAAACCACTGAGGACCATTCTGAGTTGCTCCAATGAAGTTTCAGCAAGATGGACTCGCCTGCTGCATCATTTTTCACTTTGATTTTCGGGATGTCTTTGAATTCAGTCCTCTGTAGGTTGATCATTTTCATTTCCATCAGACGATGGGGAATCCTTATGTTCCTAACACATTACCCGTCCATATCAGTATAGAGATCCAGCAGGAGATCTTTCCCCATTGAGATCTGATGTGTTTTCAAAGTGTTCCTTTCATTTTTTTGAGCAGTGTATATTCTAGTAACTGTGCATATGTGGAAATATCTGCAATGAAAATATTCAAAATACTGTATGAATTCCTTATTTTTTAATTCATATGCTTTTATTTACATTTTCCTCCACATTTAAATGCCCACCAAACTGTCCAGCTAAAGTGACAGTTCCAGGGGTTGGGCTAAACCGTATAACACTACCAGGGGTGCTTACAACTGTCAGCTTTGATCCATTGGGTTTTCCAGAAGAAACGATAATAATTGTTGCTGTGACTTCCTAAAAAGTTTCAGTTGGAGTTGATTTGTTTGTCCGTAGGCTACTTTCACACTGATCCGCCGCAAAAACACAGCAAAAACGCATAGGTGTTTTTTTTGCCGCACTTTTCTGAGTGTTTTTAAAGGACACGTGACTTAAAAACACTTCCCAGAGGCGCTTTTCAGGCGATTTTCAAGTGTTTTCCATTGATTTCAATGGGAAGAGGCATTTTTGGGGCGTTTTTTTAACTCCCCAAACATGCCCCAAAGATGCTGCAAGCTGGAGTTTTTACACCGCACTGCAAGCGCAACACCTCAGTGTGAAAATATACATAGATATACATTCACATACACAGGGAAGCATTTTTCTTGAGCTTTTCAGGCGCTTTTTTTAACGCAACAACGCTTCAAAAACTCCTCAGTGTGAACGTAGCCTAACTAAACCCCCTTATTCTTTTCAACCAATGAAGCTGCCATCTTGGCCTCTGTTTGATCTGCAACTGCCATGGTGCTGCACATGTGATCAGCTATGACACCAACAATTTGATGGTTTGACAGTTTGTTTGACAGAACAAGCAAATGGGACAGTTAGTATTCCCAGCATGCCAAGAATGTAATTGTTTTTTGAAATTGTTAAATCGAAGGGCTTAGTTCTGCTTTAATTTGAAACTTTACCTAAAATATTTTTTAAAATGTGAACAGGCAGGATTTTTAATGCAGAAGATACATCCTATGTCTCCTTTGCATTGAAGTTACTTACCTGTCCACACTGTAAGAATTTCGGCAATAGTAGGATGAATGAACTCTCACACATGTACAGGAGTGACGCCATCGAGGCCCAGTGAATGGAAACAGCCAGGGATCAATACCTGGAAGCCACTGGGCTAAAGATGTCAGCAGCAGGAGTGGTCCTCCAGGACCAGGGGCGGACTGACCATTTAGAAACTCGGGCACTGCCTGAGGGCCCGGGGTCAGTAGGGGGCCCCATGAGATGCCCCTGGTAGCTTTTTCATAGGCTTTTTTGAGTTTGGGCAAGAACACAGGGGCCCCATGATCCCCTATTGCCCGGGGGCCCCATGAGTTGTCAGTCCGCCCCTGTCGCAGTGTTGCAGAACAGATCAGTATAGTTCCGCTTTAAATTTACATATCCATCTAAGCTGGCCATACATGCATAGATTTCTTTCATTCAACCAACTAAAACAGACTCTTCTATCAAAGCTAAAGAGCAGATGGATGACTCTCCAACTGCTAGCTATTGTATTCTGGCAGCCAGTACATGCTGCTCTCAGAATACGCAAAAAGTGACTGCAACTGATTGGATGCAGACATTGGCCCCTTAAATCTTCAGATCAAAGTTTGCTGAGCAGGGTTATGCTGCCAGGACCATCCACGGATCAAATTTCATTTTATTCAGCAGGAAACATAAAAAATTGATATATGTATGGCCAGCATGAAAGAGAACTAGGGCTTTTTCCCCAGTTATACTTACCTAGGTGGATGCAGCATCTGTCCCCACCGGCTCTAATGCAGGCCCAGGGGCAGACTGACAACTCATGGGGCCCCCCGGCAATAGAGGATCATGGGGCCCCTGTGTCCTTGCCCAAACTCAAAAAAGCCTATGAAAAAGGTACCAGGGGCATCTCATGGGGCCCCCTACTGACCCCGGGCCCTTAGGCGGTGCCCGAGTTTCCAAATGGTCAGTCTGCCCCTGTGCAGGCCATACATGGGTAAAATGCCGAACACATTTGCTTTAGAAAATCTGAAATTTTGTGCGTTTTGTAACCCGATGGCACCACCATTGATTTTGAAATTCAACCAACGAAGCCTTCAATTTCATCTCATCTTGCTACAGAAAAGAATTTTGGTGGCCAAGATTTTTCTTTTTTTTCCAGGTCACAGCTCACGCTCATTACTTTTTTGTTTATATTCTCGCATGATTCTCCCATCAATGATTCAAAAAATTTCCAACATGCCTGATCACTCAAATTCGATGGTCACATGAAAATCGGCCGTTTCTGTGACTCACTTATGGGATGAAATTCAAACAAAAAGTCTCAAAAAAGACGGGGTGGGGGTGGGACCCCTAACACCTTCAGGAGGAATCCCAGAGCTCCACAGAACCCAGGTTTACAATGATATGCAAGAGCAACAGTAAACTTAAATAGCTACTTTTTTTTTTAAGATAAGAGTACTATGAAAATACTTTGCTTTTTCAATGATCACTGCTGAACAGCAGCTGATCATTAGTGATTTTTTTTTATGGCATATAGTGAGTTTTGCATTCGCGTCTATTGTGCTTTAGTTTTTTTAAACAGAGTGTATTATGCAATTTCACCTATAGATGGCACTGTTGCATCTGTTCTATAGTTTAGCCCATGCCTAGAGCTCTGCATGTATGCCATGGCAATGGAAACAGTGACACCTAGAGGCTGTAACAGAGAAGGGGGCCGTAATATCACCCTAGGTTCACACCTAAGCATTTTCCACAGCGTTTTGCAGAAATGCAGTACAGTCCATGTAACATGATTTCCTATGGGACATGTTTACATCACATGCTTTCACCTGGTGCGTTTTTTTGGAAAGGGTCAGGGACTTTTTTGACCGCAAAAAGTAGCATTTTTGGTTCTATAGACTTCAATGGAAACGCTGCAAAAAGGCATGCATTGCGTTTTTTATGCGTTTTTACAGCGTTTTGTATTTTAAATCTGCCTAGCAACAAGAAAATTTAAAAAATTTTTAAAAAAGCAAAACGATTTAAAAATGCGGAAAAAAGGCAGGTGCAAAAACGCAAAACGCAATGCAGAAACGGCTCAAACGCAACCTGCCTATGTGTAAACCTAGCCTAAATGGTAGTTGATCAATAATGCAAAGCTGACAGCCATGGCAGAGCCCTTGATCTCTCCTGTCCCTTGAGGCAAAGCTGCCATTGTGCATTGATTATCTGACCAGCGCACGCTGTTTTATGTCACTTAGGTCCCATTGCTTCTATTGACCTTTATTAGCACATTGATGTATGTTTTATGAGCAGCATTTGATATTTATTAGTTCTGATGAGTAATTCTATCAATAAAATGCACTCGGCCTCAGTGACAAACATGGACGGTTAGGAACCAGGGGTGGGCTGACAACTCATGGGGCCCCCGGGCAATAGGGGATCATGGGGCCCCCTGTGTTCTTACCCACACTCAAACCACACCCAAAAAAGTCTATTAAAGGTACCAGGGATATCTCATGGGGCCCCATACTGACCCCGGCCCTCGGGCAGTGCCCAAGTTCCCCAATGGTGAGTCCGCCCCTGTTAGGAACTTAAAGGTGTAAAAACTCCTGCTTGCAGCATCTTTGGGGCATGTTTGGGGCCCCAAAAACACCTCTTCCTATTGAAATCAATAGAAAACACCTGAAAAACGCCTCTGAAAAGCGGTTTTGATGCAGTTTTAAGTCTCATGTTCTTAAAACACGTGGAAAAAACACAGTAAAAATGCAGAAAAAACACCCATGCATTTTTTAGGCATTTTTGCGTGAAAGTAGGCCTAGGCTTCATGCACACTGGACGTTTTAACACTGCTGCATCCAATCAGATGCAGCTTCTGTTTAGGCATTCTGACAGCCAGTGCCGATGGCTGTCAGACTGTAATAGCCCAGCAAGAGGATTCATGCATCCGCACGGTATAGCGTGGATGGAGACATGTTGGATCTAATAGTGTATGCACAGCTGTAGGGTTCAGGAGGGTCACTTGGAAGGGTTATTGTTGTTATGTATTCGGATGAAGGTTAGGATAAAATGTTAGAGTAACAGTAAGGGTTAGAGCAGGGGCGGAGTGACAACTCATGGGGCCCCTGTGTCCTTGCCCAAACACAAAAAAGCCTATGAAAAAGGTACCAGGTGCATCTCATGGGGCCCCCTACTGACCCTGGGCCATCGGGCAATGCCCGAGTTTCAAAATGGTCAGTCCGCCCCTGCTGTGGGACCGTGATGATGTTATCACTCACTGACACATTGCACATGTGATGGATGGCTGGCCGGCCGGGTCACATTCACACAGGTAGGAGACATCAGAGTCAGACATTACCTTCCTCCACAGGCACAGCTCCACCTCAGCTGATGAATGGGAAGAGAAGGGCTGGAACTCCACAATGATCAGCAGTAAGAGACTGAGTCTGAGAGGAACACTGGAAGGAGCTGCAGCTCAGCTACTACACTGGCCCCAGACACCCTGCATCTTCCTCCCCTCTGCCGCCACTCTTCTCAGCTGAAGGATCATTCATGACATGGTGGCATCCCACACAGAGAGTTACAGCCTGTGCTGCATCCAGGTGCCCCTAGGTGGCAGTGTGCCCCAGGCAGTGCCTAGTTTGCCTAGTGCAGGGGTGGGCAACTGTGGCCCTCCAGCTGTTGTAGAACTACAAGTCCCATGAGGCATTGCAAAACTGACAGTTACAAGCATGACCCCCAAAGGCAGAGGCATGATGAGACTTGTAGTTCACCAACAGCTGGAGGGCCACAGTTGCCCACCCCTGACCTAGTGGAAGCACCGGCCTTGCCCGTAGGGGCCGCTGATAATAGCTGGTTCTTTCCTAATAGTGCAGAGGCACAGGCACCAATCCATTATTATTATATAGGATTTATATAATCCATGCATTCATTTGTCTTTTTGAAATGTGTTGCCTGCAAACTTTTACACAGGAGAGGGGTTATGGCATGGACGGGGAATGACCAGTACCCTGAGACCCTGTGAGAACTGTCTCTGTCCAAGCAAATTCTGGCACTTCAGGGTCATTATTCACATGTACCCAGGACAGATGCCACCTCCCAGCTTCCTCCAGACATGGTCCAGTGAGGGAGACAATCCTTCGCCAAACCCAATCCTTCGTAGTGAAGTCCTACATTCAGCGCCTCAGTAAGATCAATTCAGGCCCTCAGCCCTGACACTGCTGAGGCCTCAAGAACAGTTACCCAGTGCACAGGCTATCTGGGAGGGGCAGATGCCCCCCCCCCTTAAAGTTAGGAACCCTCCTGGAGCTTCAGAATATTTATCACCTCCCCAGCCACCTTCTGGGCACTCCTCTCCAGGGACTGGCCAGACCATGATAAATATTCAGGCTGGTCATTTCTATTTGAATCTCCCTCCCTATGTTCCGATAGCTTCTTCCAGAGGCAGGTGGAAGCAATCAAGCTCCAAGTCTGGGAAACCCTGAACAAACCAGAACAAACAATCACTTCTCCCTTGTCTACAGCTGGAGCCAAAAACTAAATTTGATTAAATATTTTGTATTGGATATATTAAAGTTGTTTGGTAATTATATAATTTTCTTTTGATATACCTTTAGACTGCCTCGGCGGTTGAAATTCCTTCAAAAAATCTACCCTGAAGAAGCCCATGAGGGCGAAACATGTAGGGAGTAACTACAATTACCTAACCAAGTTTGAATCTCAGTTTTACTCTTAGTACTGAAATTGTTTTTATGTTTCTGTATTTTTTCCTTTCTTGTGTTTTTTACAAAAATACGAAATAAAAATGATATAGCTTTTTAATATGTTTAGTATTCATGTTCATGCACTCTGAAAGTCCCATCTTCTCTATTGAATATTTGCAATTTTAAGGGATGTGGTGCAATAATCACATCTGGTCGCCCACTCTCCACTTCGCTGTTCCTAAATTTGGCTAGCATTCTATGCTAGGAAGGTGCTACATGCAAATATTGGGTATAGTCGTTGTTTAAAAAGTATTTCACCGTATAGTATCTGTCCTCCCGCAGGGCTCTCCATAGTAATGGGGGAGATGTTGCGTCAGATCCCGCTGGCAGTTCTGTTTGGGATCTTCCTATATATGGGGGTGACATCACTCACCGGGATCCAACTGTTTGAGAGGCTTCTACTGATCCTCATGCACCCCAAGCATCACCCGGAGCACCCCTACGTGGTGAAGGTGAGTGTGCACGCCATATTGTCACCAATATAATCCTAGATACATCAAGGGGAACTTATCAGAACTGGAGCAGGCAGAACCTGGAGCAGCTGTGCATTGCTGCCAATTAAAGCTTTTAGCTTTAAGCCCTGGTTCAGATATATGTGGCCGTACGGGCCGCATTTTTCGCGGGCACGAGCGCCCATTCATTTGAATGGATTCCCGTGCCCCGTGACATGCAGGGAAGAAGTCCCTGCACTTCTTCTGAAAAAGCAGTCCGCACGGGAACCTCGTGTCAGGGCTCCAGGTATGACCAGAGATGTGTGGACTGACACAGGGAAACGCAGGCTTCAGGTATAGTATAAACAATACAATTTATTAAAGACTAAACAATACATAAACACAGTGCAAACAAACCAAACCTCCAACAGATAACAATAAGAACAATAGTAAACGTAGTCGGGCAGACCGGGTCGGTAGCAAACGGGCAGGCAAGGTACAAGGAGCAGGCGGAAGAGTAGTCAGGAATAGCCGAGGTCGGTACAGGCAGAGTTCACGCAGTGTCAGGATTCAAGCAGGCAGGATCAGGATACAGGGGCCACGGGAAACTATACACCAAGGCACTGACTGCAGGCCTGGCCACTCCTTAAATACACCTCCTGCAATCAGCCTCAGGTGATGACTTGATTGCAGGTGTGAGCTTCTGGCTGCTGAGAGCACCCGCTGGCCAGCCCTGGTACTGCAGCCCACAGCTGAGTCCCACCACCAGTGGTAAGTCCATTCCTGACACCTCGGTTCCCAGTGCGGTTGCATTTTCCAGTGCGGGCGTCGTGCCATTAGATCTAATGGTACCCGCTCGCAGGTCCGCATTTCTCTGTGCGGGTGAAGCGGCTGCACAGATTTTCATGCGGATCCGCAGCGGCATCACCCGCACAGATGTGAACCTAGCCTTAGATTCTGAGTTTACCTAAACAGGCTGAAGATAGAAGCTGGTGGTGATGCATGGCTGCTGCAGATTCTGTCTGCTCCCGTTTTGATAAATTTCCAATGTTCAGTTTATATTAAAAAAAAAAAAAGACCTTGATGTCACCACCCCAACTCTCCAAACTGTCCCATTCATTCTTCCCATTCATTCTTAAAGCGGTAGTAAACTGCAGTTTGAGAAAAAGAAATGTAAAAATCCCCTGGAATGTAATGTCATAATGTGCTAGTATGAATCGCATTGCATCGCATCACATCGCATATTAGCACATTATGAAGGACTTAGCTTAAACCGAAGCTCTCCAGCGGCTTGCTGTCTCCGCTGCAGAGGCTTCCATCTTTATCCTTCTTGGTTCACGAGCTCCACCCACTTGACTGGCCGAGCCACAATCTCATGCGCTCCTGCGCCATGGCACAGTGCTCTATAGGATTGGTGCGGGTATGCTGTTCCTTCAGCCCAGGTTCACACTGATGCAGTGCGGAATTCGCAGCATTTTCAGTGCAAATTGTGCAGCGCATCAGAATCGCACCACGTTCATGGGAACCGCTGCGAGTTTGTATGTTAAGTTAACAACACCCTGAAAGTGATTCGCAAAATGCGGTGCAATGTGCAGAATCGGATCACATAGGTGCAGGGGCGGACTGACAACTCATGGGGCCCCCGGGCAATAGAGGATCATGGGGCCCCTGTGTCCTTGCCCACACTCAAAGCACACCCACAAAAGCCTATAAAGGTTCCATAAATATAAAAGGGCATTTCATGGGGCCCCCTACTGACCCCAGGCCCTCGGGCAGTGCCCGAGTGCTCAAATGGTCAGTCCGCCCCTGCATAGGTGTGAATACCCATGCGATCCGATTCTAGTGCGGACCCAAAACAGGGTCCTGCACGTGTTTGGTGCGAATAGAGCCATACAAAATGTATGGCTCCGATCGCACCGCACACAAATCGCATGTGATTTGCACAGGAATGCGGTGTGGTTCCTGTGTGAATCACATGCGATATACCGCATTCCACACTGATTTACATTGCACACAATCTCATGCGTTCCTGCGCCATGGCACTGTGCTCTGAAGGAATGGCATGAGTATGTTGTTCCTTCAGCCCAGGTTCACACTGATGCGGTGTGGAATTTGCAGCGTTTTCAGTGCGAATTCCGCACAGCATCAGAATCGCACCCCGTTCATGCGAACCGCTGCGGGGGTGTATGCTAAGTTAACAACACCCCGAAAGCGGTCCATAAAATGCGGTGCGATGTGCAGAATCGGATTTCATAGGTGTGAATACCCATGTGATCTGATTCTAGTGCGGACCCAAAAAAGGGTCCTGCACGTGTTTGGTGCGGGTGCGGTGCGATTAGAGCCATACAGAATGTATGGCTCCGATCGCACCGCACACAAATCGCATGTGATTTGCACATGAATGCGGTGCGGTTCCTGTGCGAATCACATGCGATATACTGCACCGCATATATGTGAACCCGGGCTCAAAGCACATGCGCTGGCTGTCAAAATTAGTGAATATCTCCTAAGCGGTGCATGTATAGGAGATATTCATTTTGCCTACAGGTAAGCTTTATTGTAAAAGATACAAAAGTGGGTTTACTTCCACCTTAGGATTCAAGGCATTCTCTAAATGGCACCTATGCCTTGCAGCCAGCCTCAAGTGGGCAGCACGGTGGCTAAATGGTTAGCACTCCCGCCTGGCAGTACTAGGGTCGTTGGTTCAAATCCCAACCACGGCACCACCTGCCTGGAGTTTGCATGTTCTCCCTGTGCCTGCGTGGGTTTCCTCCGGGTACTCTGGTTTCCTCCCACACTCTAAAGACATGCTGGTATGCTAATTGGCCCCTGTCTAATTTGGCCCTAGTATGTTTATGTATGAATGTGAGTTAGGGACCTTAGATTGTACGCCCCTTGAGGGTTAGGGACTGATGTGAATGTACAATATATATATGTAAAGCACTGCGCAAATTGATGGCGCTATATAAGTACCTGAAATAAATAAATAAGTGTTCACAATGCAGCAGGCCAGCTGCCCAACACAGGACCTGGAAGCTAGTGGAGATCACTGGAGTAGTGGTGTCTACTTCAGTGATTTCCAGCTTCTAAAGGAATCTCACAGGCAGGGGTGGCATTTTTCAGGGGGGTAGTGCTGCCCCCCCAAAAGAAGGGATGGAAGAAGGGACACATGCAACATGGGGACCAGGTGGGATCTGAGAGAGACTGCAGGCTGCTTGATGGTGTATGCAGAGTCCGAATCTTGTTTCCAGGGATGTCTGGAGCTGTGAAGGTGTCTTCTATCTCACTGGGGCGGTGGGAGGTTGTCAGTGTATGGGGGGTGGTGGTAGTGGAGGGCTCTCTCGGGTGTGGGGGGGTGGTGCTGGGGCATTGTTGGTCAATGTCATGCTCTCTTCGTGGGGGAGGGAGGTGTTGGTCGGTGTCAGGGTCTCTCCCTAGAGGGGGGGGGGGTAGGAGCCGATTTTTGTGTTGCCTAGGGCAGCATGAAACCTAAATACACCACTGCCCACAGATATGGTACAGCACATACATTACATTATATCGGTCCAAACTGAGCGAATATATGTACAAAATGCCACCTGGAATTCTTCTTTATCCACTTGTTCTTCCAAGGTACATTCTTTCCTTCTCTATTGAAAAGAAAAGCTTTGGGTGACATTTTCACTTTACGTGATGACGTTCTCATCTTTCTATTCATCTACACCTGGCCATGTCCTTGTACTGTCTCTCCAGGTGTGCACATGGAGGATGCATCTGTTCACCTGCGTCCAGCTCTCTTGTATTGTGCTGCTCTGGGTGGTGAAATCGTCTCCGGCTTCGCTGGCCTTCCCGTTCCTCCTCATCCTCACCGTTCCGCTCAGACGGTTCATCCTGCCCAAGTTTTTCCACGAGAGGGAGCTTAAAGCTGTGAGTTAGACTTCTACATTCCACACTGATTTACATTGAAACTGTAATATTTCCCAAATGTTCATGCTCTTTGTAAAAATGGCTTGTTCTCCTCTTGTGTGCCTTACAGGGTATTTGTGCGTTTTTGTGCATTGGGCAGTTTTGAATGGTTTGAATTGTTATTGAATGTTTAAAAAAAAATTATTCTGAAAAATGACCACCATGTGCCGCCAGATAAACTCTAAATAATCTCCAGCCAATTACATTATTTCTTTTTTAGTTGGGGGGGTGGGGGATTAGAACCCCTGTTAGCAGGGGCGTATTTACCACAAAGCAAACAAGGCATTTGCCTAAGGCGGCATTTTTCAAGGGGAAAGCGACGCCCCATGAAAGAAGGGATGGAAGAAAGGACTCACGCAGCATGGGGTCCAGGTGGGATCTGAGAGAGGCTGTGGGCTGTTTGATGGTGTATGCAGAGCCTGACTCTTGTTCCCGGGGATGTCCGGAGCTGTGAAGGCGAGTGTCTTCTCTCTCGCCGGGGTGGGGGGTTGTCAGTGTTTGGGGGGCGGTGGTAGTGGAAGGCTCTCTCGGTTGGAGGTGGGGGGGGGGCTGGGGTATTGTTGGTGAATGTCAGGCTCTCTTCGTAGGGGAGGGGGGTGTTGGTCGGTGCCAGGGTCTCTCTATGATGGGGGAGGGGAGACGATTCTTGTGTTGCCTAGGGCAGCACGAAACCTAAATTCACCACTGCCTGTTAGGTATCCAGTGCTCCTTTAGCAGGAGGAATTGCAGCACATTTAGAGGACAAAAGAACCAACATTCCTTGAATTATTCAGCAAACGTAATTCTTTAAAGCTGAATTCCAAGTATGGCAGGTTTGAGAAAGTTACACTCAGGAGCGGACTGACCATTTGGAAACTCGGGCACTGCCTGAGGGCCCGGGGTTAGTAGGGGGCTCCATGAGATGCCCCTGGTACCTTTTTCATAGGCTTTTTTGAGTTTGGGTAAGGACACAGGGGCTCCATAATCCCCTATTGCCCGGGGGCCCCATGAGTTGTCAGTCCGCCCCTGGTTACACTCAAGACTGGGACAATGGGTGGGCAGGAGGGACAACTGCCCTGGGCGCAGCGGTTTACTGTATGGATGGGGGCGCCAGTGAGCTCATTCTGATACAAGGCATTTTGACAAGCAGATGAGTGCTGGGGGTAGCATAACCCAAGCTCGCACATATTGAAGGGGGGGGGGGGGGTTTGGCTTCTTTGCCCTTTGATCTTGTTCTGGCACTGGTTACATTGGTCCAATATAACTATGCATATACTGTTGAATACCCTTGGAAACTGGAAATCACTGAAGTAGACACCGCTCCTACTGTGATTGCTGCCAGCTTCCAGATCCCAAGGCCAAGCGACTGCCCTGCTACATTGTGAACACAGGAGGACTCTCCCTTGGCGTGTGTGCTGTTCACAGAACATTTCTATCCAGTAATACAAGGCATTCTTTGATTGGACTAGGTGGAGATTGTGACATCACATTTCTATCCAGTAATACAAGGCATTCTTTGATTGGACTAGGTGGAGATTGTGACATCACAGCCCTGCATCTTCACCTCGTCCATTCAGAGAACACTTTGCATTCATTTAGAAAAATGCAGCATGTTCTTTAAATGGCACCTGTGCTGAGCCGGTGACCTCAATGTGGTTACTCTGCAGCAGGAAAACAGGACCTACAAGATAGCAGCAATCACAGTGCTTGTGGCGCCTACTACAGTGATTTGCAGCTTCCTAAGGGATCCTAGAAGCATGGAATACGTACAATTGGCCCAGGTTGGTGCAATGTAACTGCAATAAAATCTACACCTAGAATCTACCTTTAATGACCACAGTCGCCAATGATTTGTCACTAAGAAACGATTTGTCACTGCTGCAGGTTAAACCATCTCGCTATGTCGGTATCCTCTGCTGCAAATCTCTTTCCTTCAGCAATCCGTAGCTAAGCTACAGAAATGAATGCAGAGTGACTGTCGCTGGCAAGCTGATCGCTGACATGACACATTACTCAGTCTCAATCACCGAGCTACAGATCTCTGTAAAGTTAGCAAATTGACATTTCCCCCAAAAATAACTATGATTTCCTTAGCGGGAAAAAAAATACCGAGGGTCACTCCATATAAATCACCTGTCCGGGCGGAGTGACAACTCATGGAGCCCCCGGGCAATAGGGGACCATGGGGCCTCTGTGTCCTTGCCCACACTCAAACCACACCCAAAAAAGCCTATGAAAAAGGTACCAGGGGCATCTCATGGGGTCCCCTACTGACCACGGGCCTTCGGCAGTGCCTGAGTTCCCAAATGGTCAGTCCGCCCCTGCACCTGTCTGACATGGTCTTGGCAGAGGCCTGGATAGCAGATAGAACCTGGCAGGGGTTCTAATGCTGTGTTAGGCTGGCCATACACTATACAATTTTCTTGAGAATTTTGCTTTAGATTTACCAAAAACCAGATAATAGGAGGTCAAACCTAAACAACACTTTCAGTTGTATCCAATTAGGCAGGCCCTTGCACTACATAGTTGAAGGTAAATCTAAAGGAAATTGGACAGAAAATTTTAGGAAAATTGTATAGTGTATGGCCAGGCTAAGTCTTCGGCCACACCGAATCTGACTTTGAAATCGTGAGACTTCACTTGAATTTGCACAATTTCAAAGTTGGATGTCAGTCTGACTCCATGTGTGACTTGGAAGACATCTGTGTGACTTCATGCACAGATGTCTATGCAAGTCGCAGCTGAACTTGCAAAAAGTAGAGCATGAAGTACTTTCCAAATTGGTGCGACTCCAATGGAGACGGAATCGCTTCCATTGCGGACAACGGGGTGTGATTTGTCATGCGATTTGAAATGATCAGTTTGCACTGGTGTGACCGGGGACTTACTGGCCACAAAATGTTTCTTGGTTAACATACGGTATACATTAACTCTTAACATGTGCTAGAAACCCATTTTGGAGGAGTGACACCATGACTACTGATCTGATCACTCATGTCTGCTTGGTCTTTGTCTTCTAGTTGGACGCTGAAGATGTGGAACCAAACTTTGATGAAGATGGCCAGGATGAATACAATGAGCTTCATATGCCTGTGTGATCCCGCTCCACTGTGCCAAAATCAGTATGGATCAATTCACCAGAACTCTTACATATGGATCCTTTCACCAGAACTCTTCCATATGGATCCTTTCACCAGAACTCTTCCATATGGATCCTTTCACCAGAACTCTTCCATATGGATCAATTCACCAGAACTCTTCCATATGGATCCTTTCACCAGAACTCTTCCATATGGATCCTTTCACCAGGACGCTTCCATATGGATCCTTTCACCAGAACTCTTCCATATGGATCCTTTCACCAGAACTCTTCCATACGAATCCTTTCACTAGAACTCTTCCATACGGATCCTTTCACCAGAACTCTTCCATACGGATCAATTCACCAGAACTGTTTCATATGGATCAATTCACCAGAACTCTTCCATATGGATCAATTCACCAGAACTCTTCCATTTGGATCAATCCACCAGATCTCTTCCATATGGATCCTCTCACAAGAACTCTTCCATAAGGATCCTTTCACCAGAACACTTCCATATGGATCATGTCACCAGAACTCTTCCATATGGATCCTTTCACCAGAACTCTTCCATATGGATCCTTTCACCAGAACTCTTCCATAAGGATCCTTTCACCAAAACTCTTCCATAAGGATCCTCTCACCAGAACTCTTCCATATGGATCCTTTCACCAGAACTCTTCCATATGGATCCTTTCACCAGAACGCTTCCATATGGATCCTTTCACCAGAACTCTTCCATATGGATCCTTTCACCAGAACTCTTCCATACGAATCCTTTCACTAGAACTCTTCCATACGGATCAATTCACCAGAACTGTTTCATATGGATCAATTCACCAGAACTCTTCCATATGGATCAATTCACCAGAACTCTTCCATTTGGATCAATCCACCAGATCTCTTCCATATGGATCCTCTCACAAGAACTCTTCCATAAGGATCCTTTCACCAGAACGCTTCCATATGGATCCTTTCACCAGAACTCTTCCCTATGGATCATGTCACCAGAACTCTTCCATATGGATCAATTCACCAGAACTCTTCCATATGGATACTTTCACAAGAACTCTTCCATATGGATCATTTCACCAGACCTCTTCCATGTGGATGCTTTCACTAGAACTCTTCCTATATGGATCCTTTCACCAGAACTCTTCCATATGGATCAATTCACCAGAAGTATTCCATAAGGATCCTTTCCCAAGAACTCTTCCATATAGATCCTTTCACCAGAACTCTTCCATATGGATCTTTTCACCAGAACCTCCTCCTTGCAGTGTCTCATTTATATTCTGCTGGGGCCTGGAACTGATTTACCCCAAACCTGTTCTGACTTCTCCCACATTTCACATTCAGATCCCAGAACCCACAATAATATCACGTTGAGTTCCATGCTTAAAGAAGATCTATCATTAATTTTTTTTACAGTTCTATCCTCTATGGGACAAAGTGCATGTAGTTGTAGTACTTTGTCCTATGTTTCTAAGCACTTCGGTTATAAGATTCGACCTGTCCTCCCCCTCCCCCTTGCTGCTGCCACTCCAACAACAGCTATGAAGGAGACAGCTGATTCATAACTGCAGTATGTCTTGGCTGTGAGCACTTTATCAGGACAAGCAATGGCAATAGGGTTGGGCTTGATGTCTGAGTCGAACTTAAATTCGACTCGAACATCAGATGCTCGTGTGCTAGGCGAACACATAAAGGTAAGGATGTATGGTGGGCTATTCGTCCGCTGTACCCCACAATGCACTGCGCCCTGACAGTGCATTGCGATTGGCCAAAGCAATGCGCTGGAGCACAGGTCAGGTGCAATGCTTTAGCCAATCACAACGCATGATGACATCACAAGGGGGCAGACCCACTGGGTGACCCTGTCCCTTGTGACATCATCACAGTATTTAAAAACTGTCATCCTGGCGCAGCTGTCACACGGCGGGAGCCAGAGTTGAGAGCGAAGTGGCTTTTTTTCTTTTTTTTCGGGTCGGCGGTGGTGGCGGGCATCGTGATTGACGTTGGAACTACTTCGGGGGATTTTTTTAAATTTTTGTTTTTAATAAAGGACTTGTCAAAGACTGTCTTCTGTAATTTTTTACACTACACTTTTTTTTTTGTGAATGAGTAGCAGTACCACGTACCCCATACTCATTCGCACAGGTTGAGGGGCGGGATCTGGGGGCTTCCAGATTCTGATAAGCACCCTGCCCACAGACTCCCCCCCACAACCACCGGCCATGGTTGAGGGGAAGAGGCCCTTGTCCCCATCAACATGGGGACACGGTGCCTTAGGGGTGGGGGAGTTCCTCTGCCCCAAAGCACCCCCCCATGTTGAGGGCATGTGGCCTGGTATAGTTCAGAAGGAGGGGGCACTCGCTCATCCCCCCCCCCTTTCCTGACCTGCCAGGCTTCATGCTCTGATAAGGGTCTGTTATGGATTTTGGGGGGGACTCCCTTGTCATTCCTACAAAAAAATTTGGTGTGGGGGTTCCCCTCAAAATCCATACCAGACCCGAAGGGCTTGGTATGGATGGGGGGGACCCCACGCCATTTTTTTTTTCTTTTAATTTAATTGCCGAGCAATGCTGGTAGTTCTTTTTACATTCAGCTGTCAGATGGGAACCCCGCTGACAGCTGAAACATTAAAGAATGTTTTCACTATTATTATTATACAGGATTTATATGGCGCCAACAGTTTGCTCAGCGCTGTACAATATAATGGGAGACAATACAGCAACAATACAGTTCAATACAAGAGGGTTAGGAGCAGGGGCGGACTGACCATTTGGAGACTCAGGCACTGCCCGAGGGCCCGAGGTCAGTAGGGGGGCCCCATGAGATGTCCCTGGTACCTTTTTCATAGGCTTTTTTGAGTTTGGGAAAGGACACAGGGGCCCCATGATCCCCTATTGCCCGGGGGCCCCATGAATTTTCAGTCCGCCCCTGGGTAAGATACCACTTAGTGAATGGTCCCGGTTTGAAGCTCACGGTCAAACTTTTTTTAGGTTGGAATGTTCGACCACAAACTGAACAGGGGGGTGTTCAGCCCATCGCTAGACAGCAAGAGGACTGCAAAGGGAGGTGGGTCTAGTCAGCCTCTGCACTCCTCTTGCTGCTGCCTATCTCAGGAAAGAGCTGACAGCTGAGGCAAGCTGCCGATATGAATCAGGCGTCTCCTTCTTAGCTGTTGTCGGATCAGCCGAGGGAAGGGGTGGGCAGGTTGGACCTCATAACTAGAGTTACAAAGTGCTTCGAAACACGAGTACTGCATTCACTTTGTCCCATAGGAGACAGAACTGTAAAAGAAAAATTATAATGATAGATCTTCTTGAAAAAAACGATGGAATAATGAAAGCGAATAAACAAAGTATTTATTAAATATTAAAACGAAAGACCGTTCAGAATTTTCTTTTACAAGTGAGCTGCAGTCAGACACCAAAATACCCCCCTAAATACCCAGATGAAATACATCCAGGGGAGCTGCTTTATATGTCCAGTTTTGTATAACTCTGAGATCAGGTGAGGTAAGAACAGGGGCGGACTGACAACTCATGGGGCCCCCAGACAATAGGTGATCATGGGGCCCCTGTGTCCTTGCCCACACTCAAAACACACCCAAAAAAGCCTATAAAAAAGGTACCAGGGGCATTTTATGGGGCCCCCTACTGACCCTGGGCCCTCGGGCAGTGACCAAGTGCTCGAATGGTCAGTCCGCCCCTGGGTAGGAAGAATCAGCTGGTCCCTGCTATGTATGGTCAAGCCTGCATTTTTCTGTTCACTGCATTTTACATGCCAGTCTTCCCTGGAAAGAAGATGTACTCGCTGCAAACCACACCAAACATGCAGTAAAAAGATATTTTAAAAATCCACAGTGTAATAAGGGCTCATTCACATGAGCGGCCAGGATGTGGAAAAACCAGGCAGTTGAGCCGTGGTTTTACCACCCTCTGAACAAGAGCAATGTAGCTGCTCAGGGCTACACATGATAATTAAAGTTGTTGTAAACCCTTACAGGACCGTGGATAAGGGAGTACCACCAGTCCCCCTGTGCGGGGCCCAGGCCAGCAGGGGGGCCCAGGCAGCTGGGTGAATTGGATGTGGGCAGGGAGGGTGATCGGAATGGCTGGAGGGGCAAATACTGGAACTGATCTCCTGTATGGCTCTCCCTGCAGCAGCTGAAATCTGGCTTCTTCTCCTCTCCCTTCTGCTTGCTTTCAGTTGCTGCATGCCATACAGGGGATCAGTTCCAGTTATTGCCCCCTCACTGCACCCATCACCCTCCCTGTGCACTATACTTTTCACCCTGCCAGTTTCCCGTTTGTGCCCCCACCCTTGCAGTGCTGCTGACTTCCCTCCTCTCCTTCCCACCAGCAGCTGCAAGCACATAATAGGATCCTTCAGGATGGAGAGTGGGGTAAGGGTCCGGTAAATAAGTCACATTTACCAGGCCCTTCCTTTCCTGAATGAACACAATGACTGATTGGTACCGATCACTCACTGTGTTCATTCATAAATAAAGCATCGTAAACCGTTTTTCTTGGGGTGGAGGGCCCTGTCAAGAGAGAAGTCACAAGACTGCTATATACTGCTGATGAGAAAAGGTATTTAGCAGTTTATATTTACTGTGTGTGAGACCAGATATATTGAATGCAGGGTCCAGGGAGACCAGATGTAGTGAATGCAGGTTCTGGGGAGACCAGATATAGTGAATGCAGGTTTCTGGGAGACCAGATACAGTATAGTGAATGCAGGGTCCCGGGAGACCAGATATAGTGAATGCAGGGTCCGGGGAGACCAGATATAGTGAATGCAGGGTCCGAGGAGACCAGATATAGTGAATGCAGGGTCCGGGGAGACCGGATATAGTGAATGCAGGGTCCGGGGAGACCTGATATAGTGAATGCAGGGTCCGGGGAGACCGGATATAGTGAATGCAGGGTCCGGGGAGACCGGATATAGTGAATGCAGGGTCCGGGGAGACCGGATATAGTGGATGCGGGGTCCGGGGAGACCGGATATAGTGAATGCAGGGTCCGGGGAGACCAGATACAGTATAGTGAATGCAAGGTCTGGGGAGACCAGATATAGTGAACGCAGGGTCCGGGGAGAGCGGATATAGTGAATGCAGGGTCCGGGGAGAGCGGATATAGTGAATGCAGGGTCCGGGGAGAGCGGATATAGTGAATGCTGGGTCTGGGGAGAGCAGATATAGTGAATGCAGGGTCCGTGGAGAGCGGATATAGTGAATGCAGGGTCCGTGGAGACCTGATATAGTGAATGCAGGGTCCGGGGAGACCGGATATAGTGAATGCAGGGTCCGGGGAGACCAGATATAGTGAATGCAGGGTCCGGGGAGACCAGATATAGTGAATGCAGGGTCCTGGGAGACCAGCTATAGTGAATGCAGGGTCCGGGGAGACCAGCTATCGTGAACGCAGGGTCCGGGGAGACCGGATATAGTGAATGCAGGGTCCGGAGAGACCGGATATAGTGGATGCGGGGTCCGGGGAGACCGGATATAGTGAATGCAGGGTCCGGGGAGACCAGATACAGTATAGTGAATGCAGGGTCCGGGGAGACCAGATATAGTGAATGCAGGGTCCGGGGAGACCAGATACAGTATAGTGAATGCAGGGTCTGGGGATACCAGATATAGTGAATGCAGGGTCCGGGGAGAGCGGATATAGTGAATGCAGGGTCCGGGGAGAGCGGATATAGTGAATGCAGGGTCTGGGGAGAGCAGATATAGTGAATGCAGGGTCCGTGGAGAGCGGATATAGTGAATGCAGGGTCCGGGGAGAGCGGATATAGTAAATGCAGGGTCCGGGGAGACCAGATATAGTGAATGCAGGGTCCGGGGAGACCAGATACAGTATAGTGAATGCAGGGTCTGGGGATACCAGATATAGTGAATGCAGGGTCCGGGGAGAGCGGATATAGTGAATGCAGGGTCCGGGGAGAGCGGATATAGTGAATGCAGGGTCCGGGGAGAGCGGATATAGTGAATGCAGGGTCTGGGGAGAGCAGATATAGTGAATGCAGGGTCCGGGGAGAGCGGATATAGTAAATGCAGGGTCCGGGGTTTAGGAAAACTTTAAAAATAAAAATACATTTTCATTTTTTTCGGGCAGTGCCGAATGGTCAGTCTGCCCCTGGTTCACAGTGTACAGAGTTGATTCAAGCGGATCTGTACCATGTGATTGCTGTGATGACCTATCAGAGCAATCACAGATATAAAAAGTGTGGTGTTTACATCTGATAGCCCCTTCCTTTTACAACAGTTGAAGGAGGAACTAATGAATAAGAGGAACGTTCATTAGTTTCAGATCAGTGACTGCAGCAGATTCGGGGTAGGGAGGGGTTTGAAATAAATGGATCATTTTTTTAACCCTTTCATCTCCTCCTCATCTTCTCTGCTTCTGATCTGCATCCAGTCCCCATGAGAAATGTATATTAACCCCTTCACCTCCGTTATCCTCCACATCAACCTCTTCACCTCCGTTATCCTCCACATCAACCTCTTCACCTCCGTTATCCTCCACATCAACCTCTTCACCTCCGTTATCCTCCACATCAACCCCTTCACCTCCGTTATCCTGCACATTAACCCCTTCATCTCCATTACCCTGCACATTAACCCTTTCACCTCCGTTATCTTCCACATCAACCCCTTCACCTCCGTTATCCTGCACATTAACCCCTTCATCTCCGTTATCCTCCACATCAACCCCTTCACCTCCGTTATCCTGCACATCAACCCCTTCACCTCCGTTATCCTGCACATCAACCCCTTCAGCTCCGTTATCCTGCACATTAACCCCTTCATCTCCGTTATCCTCCACATCAACCCCTTCACCTCCGTTATCCTGCACATCAACCCCTTCAGCTCCGTTATCCTGCACATCAACCCCTTCAGCTCCGTTATCCTGCTCATTAACCCCTTCATCTCCGTTATCCTCCACATTAACCCGTACATCTCCACTTTCCTACTGAATGTGACCTGTAGATTAACCCCTTCACCTTCTCCTCCCTCTGTGCATGACCTGTGCTTTTAATGTATTCAGTGCACCATTACCAAGCTCCATGTTTTAACCCCCTCAATACCAGGAAATGTTTCCTCATTTCCAAACGATTTATAGCAAAAAATTAGATCACCCTGGGGTGTCTACTTTCCAAACAAGATGCCATTTTAGGGGTGCTCCTACTGTTCTGGCATTTTTAAATTATATTTTATAACCGGAAATTAAAGAAACTTTTTTTTCCAACATGTTTTTTTCCTTTTTAGAAAAGAAAAAATAAAATAAAACAAACAAACAAAACACTAAAAATAAAGCTCTAGTAGTTCCAAGAAAATGATCTAAAATAGTCTGTAGTTGTCAAACTATTGCAGCACTTAAAACTGAAAAATGGCCTGGTAATAAAGGGTCATTAGAGTCTAGCACTCAAATTGTTAATGACTGTTGAGCTGTATTATAGTCGAACAAAAAACATTTTTTTCAGTTAATTTTGGAGTAAATGAATGTCAGATTTTTTATTTCCATGGAACAAAATTTTAAATTGAAGCACCACACCACTGCTAGAATAGAAGGTCCAGATACGACTTTATTCCAACACATTTCCAGGGTCCACCGGCCCCCTTCATCAGGGCTTGAGATGGAAAACAATGTGACTAGAAATGAACTTGACCTTTAATATTATTATTTCTCCCAGTGTGATTTTGCCATCTGTGTCCCATTAGGGAGATTTCCCATCACTTCCTGTCCCATAGCCAAAACAGGAAGTCCCTCCACAATGAGCAGATGCCTAGTTGTCCCCATTGCTCCCATTCTGCTCTATTCCTGTTCTGGTGACAACCTGATATTTGGGATTTTCTTTGACTTTCAGTCCTAACTGTCAACAGGACAAATAGAGAGGATGTCTCTAAAGGGGACACAGACAGCAATAAAAACTTGACAGGGGTTCTAATCCCTCACCACTCTATCCAAAGCTAAAAAAAAGTTTTGCCTTTAGTTATACTTTAAATTGTTTACACTCACCAAACTTTTTATACAGAATGAGTTACAGCATAGACATCATCTAGGCAGAGGAATGGAACCTGGCCCTAGTGGCGTCATCACCCCTCCAGTGTCTATGCAACTTAAACAATATCCCAAGTCTAGGGATTTAGCAAAGGATATACACTCACTGGCCACTTTATTAGGTCCACCTTGCTAGTACCGTGTTGCATCTCCTTTTGCCTTTAGAACTAGGGGCGTATTTACCACAAGGCAAACAAGGCACTTGCCTAGGGTGGCATTTTTTAGAGGGGCAGCACCTCCCCCCAGAAGAAGGAATGAAAGAAGGCACCATGGGAACCAGGTGGGATCCAAGAGAGGCTGCGGGCTGCTTCATAGTGTATGTAGAGCCTGACTCTTGTTCCCGGGAATGTCCGGAGCAGTGAAGTTGCGTGACTCTATTGCCGGGGGGGGGGGGGGCAGGGTTGTTGTTGATCAATGTCAGGATCTCTCCATAGGAAGGGGGAGGGGGGGTTGTGTTGGTCGGTGTCCGTGGGGGCAGACGATTTTCATGTTGCCTAGGGCAGCACAAAACCTAAATACACCACTGTTCAGAACGGCCTTCATTCTTCATGGCACAGATTTAACAAGGTGTTGGAAACATTCCTCAAAGTCTTTGCTCCATATTGACTTGAGTTACTGTTGCCTTTCTATCATCTTGAACGAGTCTGCCCATTCATTCTCCTCTGACATCAACAAGGCATTTTTGTCCACACAGCTGCCACTCACTGGATATTTTCTCTTTTTCAGACCATTCTCTGTAAACCCTAGAGATGGTTGTGTGAAAATCCCAGATGATCAGTTTTTGAAATACTGTTTTTGAAATACTCAGACCAGCCCGTCTGGCACCAACAACCATGCCACATTCAAAGGCACTTAAATCCCCTTTCTTCCCCATTCTGATGCTCAGTTTGAACTTCAGGAAATCATCTTCACCACATCTAGTTGCCTAAATGCATTGAGCTGCTGCCATGTGATTGGCTGATTAGCAGTTTGTGTTACCAAGCAATTGAACAGGTGGACCTAATATAGTGGCCGGTGAGTGTATCTCTGCCTGGAGTTCAGACGTTGCCAGTCCCTCTAAATGATGCCGCTCCCTAATCCTGGTTAGATAATCATGAACTGTATAATGAGTGGAGGAGCCCAGCCTGCCCATCAACAAGGGACCTTCTTCTTCTCCATCCTCGCCAAGGCTTAAAATAGCCCCAAATCGTGCCTCCATCCTCTGAGATCTGGCCCCGAGCCAGGCCGGGATTTCAGCTCACACGTTCTGCTTGGAGAGAAATGAATGAAATCTTCTCTAATTGTACTTAATGAGCCAGGAAGATTCCTGCCAATCCGACACAAAGAGAGCACATCAAAGCAGACACAAAACAAAATGCTGCATTAGTGCTAATGGACTCTTCAAAGTGCAGTCGGGGCTTTCCTACATTCAATAAAAGTCGAGGATACAATAGGAAAATGGACGAGACACCGGCCTCTCATTATTCCGGGACAGACCTCAAGTGGCCTGCATGGAAAGACATTTTCCTATATGGCAGTAAAAGGAGTTTTGGGTGACCTGCTGATTGCACAGCTGTAGGGATGAATCAGTAGTGACCCCCTAATGGTCCCAACACTTTACCATAGGTGCCCTTCATAATGTCACCGGTAAATGGCTTTATTATAGTTATATATTGTATTGAAGTGCATTGGGCTATTATTGTTTTGTAGTAGGCTGACATTTAGTGGAGGTTTTCAGCCGTTGCAATTTGTTAACTATGATATGAGTGCTAATTTGTTCGGTCCTAGCTTGACCCTCCCCATTTCTTCCATGTTCCCTCAGTCAGTGTTTGTACTTTGCAGAGACAGAGCTTAGAAAGGTCATTGTCTTCTTACACTTTAAAAGACTGGAAATACATCCTCTGTACTGCAATTAGCTGACGTATAATTGCATTGGATTCAACTTCTGTGTGTTATTGAGCCTGAGTCCACATCTATGCGTTGCGGTATATCGCATGTGATTCGCACAGGAACTGCACCACATTCCACATCACATGCAATTTGTGTGCAGTGTGATTGGAGCCATACATTTTGTATGGCTCTAATCTCCCCGCACCCACATCAAAAACAAGCAGGACCCTTTTTTGGGTCCGTACTAGAATCGGATCGCATGGGTATTCACACCTATGCGATCCAATTCTGCACATCGCACCACGTTTTGCAGACTGCTTTCGGGGTGTTAACTTAACATACACAACCGCAGCGGTTTGCATGAACGGAGTTCCGCATCAGTGTGAACCAGGGCTAAAGAGTTAAGCTGCCTGTGGATGGTACCACGTCAGCAGTTGACCATACCATCTAAGAAAGTATGTAAATGCATAAAGGGGCATTTGAAACAGAAACAAAAGTTATACTTGCCCCCTAAATTACGACAATACATCATCAGTAGGGTCTAAACTCAGCTCACGTTCCCTTATTATTACCTTTGGGGGTGTAGCACCCTCCTAGATCGCTAGGGGGAATTAGTGTTCACTTGTTAGTCAGAGGCCAAGTAGCAGCCTGTGGTGATAGTTAGAGGGAGGATCATTTTTGGTCAAAGCTGAGAGGTTCTGCAGGCCAATTCCTTGATAATTCCCCCTGCTCTACAGATCTTGGAGAAGATCCTAGAAGCAGTGGGCAGGGGTGAGGAGGATCTGGCCTGCACATTGGACAACCTTGGCCAATCCTACGAGGCTAGGCATGGGGCCTTCAAATGTGAGAGAGCCTGCTCAGCAGGAGGAGAGTTCAGGTGGAAGAAGGAGAGGAAGTGAGAGGCTGGAGGGCAGGAGCCTGGGAGGGGGCCCAGATGGGAAGGGGCTCACTTACAGACAGAGGAGCTGGAAGAGAGGAAAGCTTAGGACCTCATTGGCCCCCAGAGTGAGGACCATCTGTGTAGCAGGGAAGGAGTGGCCTAGCAGAGGGCCTGACCATTTGGAAACTCGGGCACTGCTCGAGGGCCCGGGGTCAGTAGAGGGCCCCATGAGATGCCCCTGGTACCTTTTTCATAGGCTTTTTCAGTTTGGGCAAGGACACAGGGGCCCCATGATCCCCTATTGCCCGGGGGCCCCATGAGTTGTCAGTCCGCCCCTGCCCCTATCCCTAAACACTTACCTGGCTTCTGTTGCTGCTCCAGCTCTGTCTCATCTGCAGCACCGCTCCCCTTACTGCAGGGGTGTCCAAACTATGGCCCTCTAGGTGTTGAGGAACTGCAAGTCCCATGAGGCCCTGCAAGACTCTGACATCCACAGGCAAGATACCCAGAGGCATGATGGGGCCCCATGAGTTGTCAGTCCTCCCCTGCTCCAATTACAGACTCACTCAGCACATGGACACAGACAAACAAACTGCTATTTCTTCAGAATAATAAAAGGTAGGAACCAACAAAGTGTGTGGGCAGCACAGTGACTTAATGGTTAGCTCTTCCACCTGGCAGTACTCAGGTCGCTGGTTTGAATCCCAACCATGGCACCACCTGCCTGGAGTTGCATGTTCTCCCTGTGCCTGCATGGGTTTCCTCCAGGTTCTCGGGTTTCCTCACACACTCCAAAGACATTCTGGGAGGTTAATTGGCTTCTGTCTAAATTGGCCCTAGTATGTGTATGTATGAATGTGAGTTAGGGACCTTAGATTGTACGCCCCTTGAGGGTTAGGGACTGATGTGAATGTACAATATATATGTAAAGTGCTACATAAATTGATGGCGCTATAGAAGTACCTGTATTAAATTAACAATCCTTGCAATTTACATTGACCACCCAGAGGGGAATGTGTTTTCTCAACAAAAGTGGAGTCACTCTTTAACCAGCTATAGACACTGAGTGTGCTACACATGTCCTAAAAAAATGTCATTGAAACACTGGGCATGTTGCCCAGGGAGTTGCTGTGTAAGTGTAAGTACGGCAACTATAACAACTGCTGGTGTCACTTATTTGTAGATCAAGGCAATGAGCTAACCTGCATATGATGTCAGCTAAAGCAACCTGACTAGTAAAATTAAAAAAAAAAAAAAAAAGTTGCATTTTTTTTATTTTAAAGAAAATGTATTCATATTTAACCCTGTATTAACCCTTAGTTTACCCTGAACAGCCCTCATTTGTCTATTCTTCTCCTTCTCCCTGTTAGCTATTGTTTCCCTGCTGATTTTCTTTTATTTCATTTGTTAATTACTTTTTAATCATTGATATTTACACTTTTGTTGTTTTTTATTCATTTTGTTGATTTTTAGTGTTGCATCCAAAAAAGGGCAAAATTGAAAAACAAAACTTTATTGGTAATCTTGTAAATTAATTTGCCATGCTTGTTTGTGGCAGAATCATAATTTTAGTTTCATTTTATATAAGGCAAATTATAGAATAACATATATACTTTTATCTACAATAAAAAAAACTTTAAATTAACACTGATCAAAGTTAAAAAAAACGCTATTGGTGGCATAAAAAATAAAATCATTTTGCAAGACATCACAAATAGACAGATAATGCATTACTTTATTATCTTAAAGTGCTACTAAACCCCGGACCCTGCATTCACTATATCCGGTCTCCCCGGACCCTGCATTCACTAGATCCGGTCTCCCCGGACCCTGCATTCACTAGATCCGGTCTCCCAGGACCCTGCATTCACTAGATCCGGTCTCCCCGCACCCTGCATTCACTAGATCCGGTCTCCCCGCACCCTGCATTCACTAGATCCGGTCTCCCCGCACCCCGCATTCACTAGATCCGGTCTCCCCGCACCCCGCATTCACTAGATCCGGTCTCCCCGGACCCCGCATTCACTAGATCTGGTCTCCCCGGACCCCGCATTCACTAGATCTGGTCTCCCTGGACCCCGCATTCACTAGATCTGGTCTCCCAGGACCCTGCATTCACTATATCTGGTCTCCCCGGACCCCGCATTCACTATATCTGGTCTCCCCGGACCCTGCATTCACTATATCTGGTCTCCCCGGACCCCGCATTCACTATATCTGGTCTCCCCGGACCCCGCATTCACTATATCTGGTCTCCCCGGACCCCGCATTCACTATATCTGGTCTCCCCGGACCCTGCATTCACTATATTTGGTCTCCCACAGTACACACAACATGGAAATGCAATTATTTTAGTGAATATCAACTGCTAAATACTTTTTCTCATCACCAATTAGAGCAGTCTTGTGACTTCTATCAGTGTCTGGCTGAGCACTGGTTAAAGCTTTCAGGAGGAGTTTTAATTTTCTTCTGATTGTCCTATGAGGCTGCACGGCCCCTGACCCTTTGTCTGGACAATGCTGATTGGCCCTGTGCTGATCACATGCTTCCTCCCAATGTAAACAAAAAAACTCTCTAGCCATACATACTAAAATAGGCATGTGCAGAGTGATTCCCAGCGCTCTACACTATCAGCAGATGGATCGGGGACAGTAGAGGAATGGAAGGATCAGAGAAGACAGGATCAAACGGCCTCTTTACAGAATGCAGAGGATTAACCCCTTAGGTTCCACAGTGAGTATAACAAGCATGCTTTACTGCATCTACAGACTGATTTTACTGTTGTGGGTTTAGTAACACTTTAAGTAATAACGAAAGTATTGCTGAATAAACAGGCTCATAGCATATATGCATAGGTGTAAAAAAAAAAAAAAAATTGTAAACCTGTTCTGGTCCATAGCGGGTGTGCAGGTGACAGCTGAAGTGGTTAAATGGAATGAGATTCGGTCATACCAATTGCATGAACTCATCAGTGGGTGGAGAAAACATCAGAGGAATATGTTGAACTGTTGATGGAGCTATTATCCCATTCCACATCGCTCGCTGTTCCCAGTGACTCCTGGGATGGCTCCTTGAGGAACTCCTTATGGGTGTTCAATGGGCTTTCAGGTTCTGCACAACGTTCGCGGACCTGGGGGCAACAATAGACCAATCTGAGTTACTGTAGTAGCTTACAACCTTAAGGATGCACTGTCACTTTGCACATGTAAGGTATAGATGTAGTGTCTCTGCAAAGGACATCCCTTGATCCTCGTATAATTATCTTGCCTGCACTCCCTCACTGCGCTTTCCTCCTTTGTACCTGGCACTGAGAGTGGGTGACCTGGGAGAGCAGTGATTTCACCTCCTAGATCAGGGGTGTCAAAATGGTAGCCCTCCAGCTGCTGCAAAACTACAAGTCCCATCAGACCTCTGCCTTTGGGAGTCATGCTTGTAACTGTCAATCTTGCAATGCCTCATGGGACTTGTAGTTTGGCAACAACTGGAGGGCCACCAGTTTGTCACCTGTGCCCTAGATCATGTGGCAGCACTCAAGCCTAGTAATTAGCTGCTATGCCTGGGCACCATCATAGGGGAGCAGGTCACATGCTACCCCATACCTAGACGTGTTGGCTATTCTCAAGGAGTAAGGAGCAGTGGGGGAGCACAGGTAGGGTGAATATAAAGGGGTTGGGCAATGCCATTTACAGAGACACTGTCATAGCACAGGACGTCCCCACAGTCTGAACACTGGGTGAGGGGAGAGTGGGGAAGTGGATCCTTCTACCTGCAGCAGAATGATTACATCATTTTAGTCTATGCAAAGTGACTGGATTGGAGCTCAAGGACAGCTTTTTAATGATAAATTAGAGCTTTTGGGAAAAAATTGTATTGTTGCTATATATTGTGACATGTCAGTAAAGCAAGTTACCACTTCAAAGACCCTTAGTGATTCAGACCTTTTCTATAAAGAAAGGGTAATAAAGGCTCATCAACAGCAGACCTTTCCAAACATGCTGGAAAATATCCTTAATGCTGGAGTACCATGTCTCTTTGTGCCTAAACAGGTTGCATCTCTCACACATACTGGACCATGCATTGCTAACATCAGCCTTTCTCAACCTTTTACCCAAGAGGAACCCTTGAAATAATTTTAAGGTCTTGGGAAAACCAGAGTGCCTTTCTTGGAGACAGATAAAAAGACTGTTGGTGTCATGCAGCTGGCTCTGCCAAGTGGTGTTGGCCACACAGCTATGCAGGCACCGTCAGGTATAGATAAGTCAGCCAGAGCTCAGGGAACCCCTAGCAAATTCTTGAGGAACCCTAGGTATGCACAGAACCGTGATTGAAAATGGTTGGCTAAGATAATGAACAGGCTGATATAACTTACTGCATTTATTTGTCGAATGAGTGATGGTCGAACTTCCAGCTCTAGCTGCCAGTCACAGCTTAAGATCTGCTGGTGGAACTTTTCTAAGTCCAGCTGCCTCTGAAGTTTCTCCAGTCTTTTCTTGTTTTCCAGGCTGATAGTGGTTTGTACATCAGATGTTCCCTGTCCATCTTTCTGGATTAACGGCTTCAGTTCATCGATGTCTTGCTGCAGAGTACGAACTTTCTGTTTGGCATCTTTCATTTGGTGCTCTAGAACCTCAGCCCGCCCAGCTCTCCATAAGAGAAACATCATATTCTCCCTTGTGTCCTTCAGATGGGACTGAGCTTTTATGTCAGCTGAGTGTTTAAAGGCCCCAAAAAGTTGTCTGTCCTCTCCTTCTCTGAGATATTCTATGCCCAACGGAGGTTGGGTTTCAGAGGTGGGTGAGGGTTTCTTGGATTGAGTTTCATGGAGCAGTATCCAGTTTTGTGCCAAATTAGCTGTTACTAGACTCTCTTCAAATATATCGGGGATACAATGTAGAAGAGCCATAAAACGTGGAGTTCCATTATAATTTTGTTGTCCCGGACTCCCCGTGCTCAGAAGAAGGGCCCAATTACGACGATGGTGAAAGAGTTGTCGAGCAGTGCCTGAGATGTTTGGAGGAGACAATGGGATAGGTGTTCGTGTGGTCCCATCCTCGTCATTGACATAGAGGTTATCACACAATGGAAAAACAACGTGGTTGTCAAAAGCATCCTTCATTGTCCGCAGGTACTTCACATAGGACAGAAGCCAGGATAAGTACTTATGAAGTTGCACTCCCTGTTCCCCAGTGGTGGAAGAAGATAGGACATACTGCTCTATATGCTTCCAGTTATGAACTTCCACCTTGTGGTCTTCTGATAGCAGAGCCAAAGCCCTCTGCAATGTCTGTAGGTCAAAGTTCATTCGACACTTCTGAACTTGTTCTTCAAAGACCCTAAGTTCTTCCCGTAAGGATGTGTATAACTTATCCATCCTGGAGCCAAATACAAATCTCTATCCTAAGATCATAATTTAGTTCTGCGTATATACATTACACATCTAGAGTTTGTCCAAGCTTAGAAAAGTTCCATCAGTTCTTCAAGGATCTCAGAGTTGAGTTGTCACCAATGTTCTCCAAGCTTTTGCTTTAGTTTGTCTGTTGGCTACCTGTAAATCTTAGCTCTGTGTGGCTCTCTTATTTATACTATTGTCTCTTCCCCTTTGCTGGACTTGTTTTAAAGATTACGCGGAGCTGCTCGGTCTCCCAGCAACTCCAGGCAGGTTTAGACCTGCACCTGCTGATAAGACTAGTATTTCGTTTCTGTCAATTACAGGCGGTCTCCAATGCTGACTAGGATTCCAGTAAATGACTGGAGACATAAATATTTCAAGTAGATTTGTCGCAGGTGGAGACTGATTTTGCTATTTAAATCCCTGCTGACATATTCAGGTATTCAGCAGCTGATAATCAGCCCATCTTACCTAAGCTGATTAGACACTAGTAGAACTTTGTTCAAAAATTTTCTTTTTCAGAATGTTCATTCATTTTTCTATTCACTAGTGGAGTAGTTTTCGATCGTAGCGATAAGAAAATTCGAAGGAGTAGGATGGACAATTTTTCTCAAATGGGCAATTTTCCAATAGTGAATGTGGTTTTCATTTGGTAAATTATATTTCCTACAAAATCAAATGTTAAGGCTCCATGCACACTAGGAGCTAAAAAAAATTTTGGAAAACGCTGGGTAAAAAAACGCTCATATACAACCGCCCGCGTCCTTAAAAAAAGGATGACTCAGCTGTTAGCGGGGTTCCGGGAGGCTCTTTAATATCATTTTACAGTGTGTCTCCAGCCAAAACTTTTCAGTTTTCAAGTAGGGAGCACTCAGGCTAGGTTCACATCTGTGCGGGTGGTGCCGCTGCGGATCCGCACGAAAATCCGTGCATCTGCACAAAGAAATGCGGACCCGTGGCCAGGTGCCATTAGTTCTAATGGCACGCCGCCGCACTGGAAAACGCAACCGTACTGGGAAGCGAGGTTCCCATGCGGGCTGCATTTTCAGAAGTGCAGGGACTTCTTCCCTGCGTGTCACGGGGCACGGGAGTCCATTCAAATGAATGGGCTCTCATGCCAATGCAAAATGCAACCCGCACAGCCGCATATATGTGAACCATGGCTTAGGGCCCACTTAACATAGGCCTTCACCTGCTATATAGGGGCAGAACTGGACAGATATTATTGTGTCGTTCAGGTTTTTCCTGGGACCTAAAACCGGAGCTTAAAGTAGAACGCATGGTAAAACTTATTTTTTTTCCATTTTTGATAATGAAAGGTTATAACCCTTCTCATTTTTTTTGCCATCTGTGTCCCATTGGGGAGATTTACCCTAATTTCCTGCCTCATATCTATAACAGGAAGTCAGTGGAAATCCCCCCAAAATGAGGGAATCCTAGGATGTGACCAGAACTAGTGTCCCCATTGGAAGATTTCCCCTTTATTCCTGTTCTGGAGACAACCCAAATTTTGGGATTTACATTCACTCTCGCTGATAATGGCAAACAGAACAAATATAAGAGGGCGGAATCTTCCTAACAGGGGCACAGGCAGCAATAAAAACCGGACAGGGGTTCTAATTCCTCTCCACTCTATCCAAAACTAGAAAAAATATTGCTATATAGATATACTGTACAGACTTCTATTAGGTCTATGGCAGGGGAGGACTGACAACTCATGGGGCCCCCAGGCAATAGGAAATCATGGGTCCCCTGTGTCCTTGCCTACACTCAAACCACACCCAAAAAAGCCTATTAAAAAGGTACCAGGGGCATCTCATGGGGCCCCCTACTGACCCCAGGCCCTTGAGCAGTGCCCAAGTGGCTAAATGGTCAGTCCGCCCCTGGTCTATGGCAAGGTGGATGTAAACAGGCATGCGTCCATTTACATCCTTTTACTGCCATTCCATCACACTTGGGTACAAAATAAAGAAACGCACCCAACCCTTTTTGTTTTTTTCGTTTGGTAATTGGATGTAAATAGATACACTGGTAGGAAGAAAAAAGCAACCGAATGCCTGAGCTCCTACGCTGGACAATGGACTCCACAATGTCAATATCCCCTCATGTGTATGGAAGGAATGCAAGCCTTGCTGCCCTCAACGGACCAGGGAAATCCAAAGTGAACGGTATATGAAGAGACAAAAAGAGGGTGCACGGGCAAGAGAAATAAAATCAAATGGAAAGCATGTCACAAGAAATGCAGTGTGGTCCAAAAACCCCTGAAGGTAGTCTGGTGGGGGACTGTAGACCTCTGAATAGCGCAGGGGCGGACTGAGAACTCATAGGGCCCCCGGGCAATAGGGGATCATGGGGCCCCTGTGTCCTTGCCCAAGCTCAAAAAAGCCTATGAAAAAGGTGCCAGGGGCATCTCATGGGGCCCCCTACTGACCACGGGTCCTCGGGCAGTGCCCGAGTTTCTAAATGGTCAGTCCGCCCCTGGGATAGCGGATGACTGATGCTGATGCGTTTCGAGGTTGTACCTCTTCCTCAGAGCCAATTGGCTCTGAGGAAGAGGTACAACCTCGAAATGTGTCAGCTATCTAGAGGTCTACAGTCCCCCACCAGACTACCTTCAGGGATTTTTGGACCACACTGCATTTCTTGTGACATGCTTTCCATTTGATTTTATTTCTCTTGCCCGTGAGCCCTCTTTTTGTCTTTTCATATACAGTAAATAGAAACACATCTGTTTACATCTGCCTGTAGACTGACATTCAATTCTGGCCAAAAAAATGGCAGGTGAATCCAAACATAACAGACGCATAAAAGGTGTCTTCGATCGTTTGTTAGATTCCTTGCTGTCCTGGTGGCATTGTTGTCACTGGGACAGGAAATGGGAAGTAATAACTATATCAGGGTCACTGGAATTATCAACACTTTTATTAGTAAGGTGGGCAAAGGCTGCAGTCACAATGCTGTCACCAGCATAGGAAGTGAAGAGAAATCTCCCCAAAGGGACATGGGAAAAAAAATGGACAGGGATCTAAGCAGTCTCTAATCTTTCCACAATATAAAGAAAAAAAGTTTGAGTAACATTATTTTGCCATGGAAAATCCAACTAGGAAATCTAAACACCATCCGGAAGCTGCAATTGGTAAAATAATCAAAATGGCAGCGAGGTAAAGTAAGGTCTCAAAAGTCGAGTTAGACTATACAGTATGTCTGATTTAAGTTCAGGTTGTAGAGATTAACACGAGTCTCATGTGAAACCTGTACACACACACAGACACGCCAATACACACATAACTTACACAGGTAGGACGCGGAGGTGAGCTCTCTATTATACTGCACACCTTAGGTACACCTGCACACATTGGGGGGTTGGGAATCATTTAGGAGTTTTATTTAAAGCTGAAAGGTGGCAGTTATGTCACAATATGCAAGATCCCTCGGTTCACACCGAAGCGTTTTCCGTAGCATTTTGCAGAAACGCAGTACAGTACATTTAACATGATTTCCTATGAGACACGTTCACACCTGTGTATTTTTCACCCGGTGCGTTTTTTTGGAAAGGGTCAGGGACTTTTTTGAACGCAAAACGTTGCGTTTTTGGTTCTATAGACTTCAATGGGAATGCTGCAGAAAAGCATGTATTGCATTTTTGACACGTTTCTGCTGCGTTTTGGATGCATTTTGCGTTTAAAATCTTCCTAGCAACAAGAAAAATTAAAAAAAAAAAAAAAAAAAAAACCCCAATAAAATGCAAAACGTGACAAAAACGCAAGTGCAAAAATGCAAAATGCACCACAAATAGCACTGCAGAAAAGAAATGCCCGTAGCGAATAGGGAAGAATGGAAATAGCGCAGGGCATACATGACTAGGCCCAGAGTGGTTGGGAACGGAAAGGGTTAAAAAATTTAGCTCCAAGGGGTGGGGAATGGGATTGGGAATAATTGGATTGGCAGACGTGGAGTGTAGGAGGTGTCTGTGGCACCGTAGGGTGGGGGTTGCTGCGGAAGGGGCGTCATTGCAGCTGGATGAGTGCAAGGACCAGAGCTTCATTTGAGCTGGGTCCTGCAATTCCCCCTCCTATCTGACCTGCGGCATGGAGGCCCTGGTGGCACAGCTTCGGGAGGCGGCGGAGGAGCGAGGTATGGGCTGGTTGCAGGGCCGGGTCTCTGATCTGTTGGGAGACCCGGTCTTGTCACCAGCAGCGGGGGGGCGGGGGCGCCCACGTGCTCGGAGGTCTAGGCCTCCGGAGCGCTTTAGTCCGGCCCCGCCCCCTGGAGCTCAGCGCCGCATTGGGAGCCCCCCTCGGGACCCTCCGGCCCCGCTGGCAGGGCGCTCACTGGCCTCTGCTAGCGGCGGTGCCGGGAGGAATCCCCGGCGATGGCGGAGCTCGGCGGGCGGGGTTTCGTCGGGTGGCCCCTCCCCCCCCGCCCGCACGGAGAGGAGGACGACACGTGGTGTGCTCGGCGGGCGAGGTTTCGCCGGGTGGCCCCTCCACCCCGCCAGCACAGAGAAGAGGCCGTGGAGTGCGCTCGGTGGGCGGGGCTTCGCCGAGTGGGCCCTCCGTCCCGCCAGCGCGGAGAGGAGGCAGTGTCGTGAGTCCGGTGGGCGGGGTTTCGCCAGGTGGCCCCTCCCCCCCGCCCACACGGAGAGGAGGACGTGCAGTGCGCTCGGCGGGCGGGGTTTCGTCTGCTAGTCCCTCCCCCCCGCCCGCACGGCGTGGCGGCAGGAGAGGGAGTGCTTTTACCAGCTCCTCCGCTGACATTGTGCCTGTCAGGGAGGGAGCTCGGCGCGGGAGGCGGTCAGCTGCGGCTGCTGGGCTGTCCCCTGATGCGGCTGGTGGGCCCCCTGGACGGTCGGGAGCCGGGGCTCCCAGAAGCCGGAAGAAGACGTGCAGCGCTGGGCGGAGTGCTGCTGGACGGAGCCCAGGGCTGGCGACAGGCATGGCTGGTGCCCAGAGGCAGAGTCGGGAGCGGCACAACCCTGCGGGACCCGTGGCTCCTGGGACTGGGAGGCCATCCGGTCGTCGAGTGGTGGACGAGAGGTCGGAGGGCGAGCTGTCTGAACCCGCTGCGGGGGTGACGGCTCGTCGCTCTTCATCGATGGAGCGGGAGTGCGCGGCTGATGGGACATCTCCTAGGCAGCCTGGTGAGTTATCTGTTCCTGTGTCTGTCTCTTTTTCTTCTGCGTTGCGGGATCTGCTGGGGGGCGGTCAGGCCGCCCCGGTGGGTGCGGCCTCGGCGGCGGTCGTTGGCGGCGTTCCCCTGTCTGGTTTTGGTGGGGGTCTCGGGGAGGTACTTTCCGGTTTGCGGGACTTGGTGCGGCGGCTGGAGCGGGGCGGTGTTGGGACCCCTGGGCCTGTTTCTGCGTGGCTCCCGCCGGCCGGTGGGGACGGGCTCGCGGTTCCAGGACGGGACAGCGGGGTAGTGCGGGGCCTGGGGGTCTCTTCTCCGCTTGGTTCTGGGCCTGGGGTGGTTTCCGCGGAGTCTGGGATTATGGGTTCTGCGGTTCCTTCCGCGTTTTTGGGGGAGGGTTTGGGGGTGTCCGGACCTGTCGGCGTGGCGGACTCTGCGAAGGGGGAAGTGTATGTGTGTTTTGAGGGCCCCTTGGGTGCGCATTTGCAGTCGGCCGTGCGGGAACAAATTTGGAACGGGGAGTATGTGGACATATTCACGCTCTTGCCTTTGGAGCGTTTTCCGTTTGATGGGTCCCGGGTTGATGACGGTAGACGGGAGGATGCGGAGCGGCGGCGTTTTCGGCTTATTCCCCGTACTTTTGCGAATTGGTTGCAGGCTTTCGCAATCATGGCCAGTGTCATTGGGGAGAAAGCTCCGGAGCATTGCTCGGCGTTGTTCTGTTACCTGGACGCCATTAGCGAGGCTCACAGGGTTTACGGCGGGTCTGCGTGGCTTCGGTACGATGAGCAGTTTAGGCAGCGGAGGGCTGTTCGCCCGTCTTTGCGTTGGGACCACAAGGACATTGGCCTTTGGATGCGGCTCATGGCGCCGCCGCGGGCTCCTGGTCCGTTTTTTCAGGGCGGGGCCGGTGGTTCGTTTTCCCCGGGACAATCGGCCGCCAAGCGTAGGGGTTTCTGCTGGCAGTTCCAGGAGGGCACTTGTCGTTTTGGAGGGTCCTGTAGGTTTAGGCACGAGTGTTCCGGGTGCGGTGGATCCCATCCTTTCTCGCGCTGCTTCAGGCGGGGTAGAGGCCCTCCCGGAGAGCCTGCGGGTAAGAGGGACGACGCCGGTGCGGGTGGAAAGGATGGAGCCTTTCTTAAATAGATATCCTGATCGGGCTGCGGCGGTGCTGCTGACGGCTGGTTTTTTGGAGGGTTTTCGCATCCCCTGTACTTTGACTTTGGTCCCCCCCTTAGCTCGGAACTTACGGTCGGCCTTGCAGCATGCTGAGGTGGTTTCGGCTAAGTTGCGGAAGGAAGTGGGGTTGGGTCGTATGGGTGGTCCGTTTACTTGTGCGCCGTTTGCGGATCTGGTGGTTTCTCCCTTGGGGGTTGTGCCTAAGAAGGAGCCAAATGCGTTTCGGTTAATTCACCACCTGTCCTTCCCTAAGGGGGGGTCGGTGAATGACGCTATAGATCCGGAGTCGTGTTCGGTGTCTTACACGTCCTTTGATGCGGCAGTGTTCTGGGTTCGTCGATATGGGCGCGGTGCACTCATGGCGAAGTCCGACATTGAGTCGGCGTTCCGGCTGTTGCCGGTTCATCCGGACAGTTTTCGTTTTTTGGGTTGCCGTTGGCAGGGCGCGTTTTACGTTGATAGGTGTTTGCCCATGGGGTGTTCTATCTCTTGTGCGCTGTTTGAGAAGTTCAGTTCGTTCGTGGAGTGGGTGGTTCGGGATGTTTCCGGGGTGAATTCGGTCATCCATTATTTGGATGATTTTCTTTGCGTGGGTCCGCCGGCTTCCGGGGTGTGCGCGGTTTTGCTTGCTACGTTGCAGCACATTGCTGACCGTTTCGGGATTCCTTTGGCGGCTGACAAGACGGAGGGGTCCGGCTTCGGTGATGACTTTCTTGGGCATTGTTTTGGATGCTGGCGCCATGGAGTGCCGGCTGCCGGAAGAGAAGCTGTTGGCCCTTCAGGGTGAAATTCGTGCGGTTCAGGGGAAGCGTAAAATTCAGCTGCGGCCCTTGCAGTCATTGTTGGGTAAACTTAATTTTGCTTGTCGGATCCTGCCGATGGGTCGGGTGTTCTGCCGCCGGTTGGCGGCGGCGACGGCGGGTATTGCCTCCCCTTTTCATTTCATTCGGCTGACTCGGGAGCATCGGGAGGACTTGCAGTTGTGGCACACCTTTTTGGATTCTTTCAACGGCCGGGCGCTTTGGATGTCGGGCCCGGTTAGTAATTTTGACTTGGAGCTGTTCACGGACGCGGCGGCTTCTGCGGGATACGGGGCCTATTTCCGGGGTCGGTGGAGTGTGGCCTCGTGGCCGGCTTCCTGGCGGGAGGCAGGTTTTCTCAGTAACCTTGCGCTGTTGGAATTGTTTCCAGTGGTTTTGGCGGTTGAGGTTTGGGGGGAGAATTTTCGGAATCAAAAGGTGCGTTTTCACTGCGACAATTTGGGGGTGGTTCAGGTCATCAATAGGGTCTCGGCTTCTTCCCGACCGGTGGTGGTCCTGCTTCGCCACTTGGTGTTGCGTTGCTTGCAGCTGAATGTTTTTCTTCATGCGGTACATCTCCCTGGGGTTGACAACACCTTAGCTGACGCTTTGTCTCGTTTTCAGTGGGACAAATTCCGGGAGTTGGCGCCGGCGGCGGAGCAACACGGGGTTCCTTGTCCTGTCTGGCTGTGGGAGATTGCCTTGGAGTCGTTGCGGGGTGGATCCGGCGGTCGGTGAGTGAGGCGACTTGGTCTGCTTACTCTACGGTCTGGCGGGAATGGCTGGAGCTGTTGGGGCTGGTAGCTATTGATCCCTGGGGGCCGGAGGTGCGTGCGGCGGTGTTGTACTTCTTGGCGCGGAGTTTGGAGCGGGGGGTGTCGGCGTCCGCAGTGGATCGCCGTCTAGCGGCATTGGCGTTTTTCTTTAAGTTGCAAGGGTGTAGGGATTTTACTAAGGATTTTTGGGTTCGACAGGCTTTGCGGGGTTATCGGAGGGCTCATCGTTGTAGGGATTCTCGTCGTCCGGTGTCGTTCGAGTTGTTGGGGTCTTTGTTTGAGCATTTGCGGACTGTGTGTTCTTCGGATTTTGAGGTGGTTTTATTTCGGGCTGCCTTTGCGGTGGCGTTTTTTGGGGCTTTGCGCATTGGGGAGCTCGTTAGTCCGTCCAAGTCGGTTCTTGGGGGGTTGTTGGTGGAGGAGGTTGTGTGCTCCGAAGATTGGGTGGAGGTTCTGGTCCGTCGGTCTAAGACGGATCAATTGGGCAGGGGTGCGAAGGTGCGTTTTTTCGCTCTTCCGGGTTCACTGGTGTGCCCTGTTCAGGCGGTTCGGGAATTTTTGTCCCGTCGCCCTGGGGGGCGGGGGTCCTTTTTCAGGCATGTTGATGGCTCCCCTTTAACGCGTTTCAGTTTGTGGCGGTTTTTCGCCGGTGTTTGACGGCTGCTGGTTTGGATGCGTCTTTGTATGCGTCGCACTCGTTTAGGATAGGGGCTGCTACGGAGGCGGCCAGGTGGGGGCTGTCGGAGGATGTGGTGAAGCGCATAGGTAGGTGGGATTCCCAGAGTTTTCGCCTGTACGTTCGGCCGCATTTGTTGCGGGCTTAGTGGGCGGTCCTGTGGTTTGGGTTGTGGGAGGTTGTTGCGGTTCTGTCTCTGTGCTGTTTTGTTCTGGCGGTATTGTTTCTTTTCTTTCAGGTGGAGCGGTGTGCCTGGTGTGGATCCTGGGTCACTCGTATGTTTTTTGGGGGGCCAGGCGGGCGGATGTTCGGCCTAATGGCAGGCAGCTGGGGTTGGATAGACGGGAGGTTTGTGTCCGCTGGTTAGGTGTGCCGGGCATGTTGTGGAGTCGTGTTGTGCCAGAGGTGCGGCGTTTTGCGCGGCTGGATAGGCCACCGGATGTGTTGGTGATTCACGCGGGTGGCAACGATTTGGGGGGTAGGTCCATGCGGGAGCTGGTTAGAGATGTCAAGCTGGATTTTCTTCTGTTGCGGCGTGAGTTTCCGGGGCTGGTGGTGGTGTGGTCTGACATGGTCGCCCGCACTTCTTGGCGCTTGGCGCGGTCGGTGGAGCGGCTCAACAAGGCCAGGATTAAGGTCAACCGGGAGGTGGGGCGCTTTTTTAGTCGTAATGGGGGATTGGTGGTTCGGCATGTGGAGTTGGAGGTGGATACTTGGTGGTACCTTCGCAGTGATGGAGTGCATTTGAATGCGGTGGGCACGGATTTGTGGTCCCTGGAGCTGCAGGACGGCATTCTACGGGCGGTTCGTTTGTGGCGTGGCACGCATGGGTAAGGGCTTACCCAGCGTGCTGTGGCGGTTGTTGGTCTTTGGAGGCGGTTCTCATCTTGGAAGGAAAACAATGGTGTGGGACCCCATCCGAGGTATGGGGGGCCCGGTGGATATTCCCAGTTAACCAAGGTTTAGCTGGAAGGTGGTGGTGCTGCACTGCGGACGGTATGGTTGTCTCCGAGCTGGTTGGTTGCGGCTGGAGGCCTAGTGTATAGGGTTGTCCGCAGGTGCATTTTGGATCGTTTGTGGGTGCCTTTGAAGACCAACAACAATTCTTTGGTTTCGTTAAGGAACGGTTGATGTATGTAAATTGTGAAGTTGTTAATAAAAGGCCATGTTGGCCATTTACTCCAAAAATGGTGTCATGTTTTTTGTAATGTTTATTTGGTTAAGGGGGGGGGGGGGGGTTTGGGGTGGTAAGGATAGGCAATGGTGGAAGTAGGAGTGGACAAGCCTATCTATGGTGCAGTAGTCATGGATCAAATGCAACCTGCATAGGTGTTAACCTAGACTAAGTATCACATATATGAATAAATGGATACAAATAATGTATACTGTATATAATATATCAAATGTATTTATATAATAATTACATAATATACAGCATATTATTATTATACAGGATTTATATAGACAGGTTTGGATGACGATAGTGCAAACCATCCGTTGTGTTGCCCTATGGACTATATTGTCCTTTGAAAACCAAGTTGTGTAGGTTGTAAATTTTCACCAATTGTCAGTTTTACAAACATGGAATCACTAGATGTACATGCACACCTATACAGCCTCTTTTATCTACTTCATTCCTCCCATTCCACATCTCAGAAGGCCTAACCAATCCTGCCATTTCCTACCTGCATATTATTATTATACAGGATTTATATGGCGCCAACAGTTTGCTCAGCGCTTTACAATATAAAGGGAGACAATACAGCAACAATACAGTTCAATACAAGAGGGTTAGGAGGGCCTGATCCTGGGAGCTTACAATCTAAGAGGAACTTACAATCTAAGGCAGCAATACGGCCCGGCGGACCTTTTAATCTGGCCTGCGGAGCTAGGCTCCCGCTAGGCTCCTCTCACAGTCCGCCCTGAAGACCGGTGTAGCATGAAAATCTGTCTCCTATGAGGATCTGTCCCCCTCGACGTATCTGCGCATGTGCCGGAGATCGCCGATCGGCTGCTAATGCCTGAAACTGGCACATGCGCAGATACGTCGAGGGGGACAGATCCTCATAGGAGACAGATTTTTATGCTACACCGGAACGGCACGGGAACACGGCGAGAGGAACGCGCGGAGCAAAGGTAAGTGAATTGACACAGGGGGGACTTGGGGACTTAATATGGGGAATGAATTACTATGGGGAATGAATTACTATATGGGGGATGAATTACTATATGGGGGATGAATTACTATAGGGGGGATGAATTACTATAGGGGGGATGAATTACTATAGGGGGGATGAATTACTATATGGGGGATGAATTACTATGGGGGATGAATTACTATATGGGGGATGAATTACTATATGGGGGATGAATTACTATATGGGGGATGAATTACTATAGGGGGGATGAATTACTATAGGGGGGATGAATTACTATATGGGGGATGAATTACTATGGGGGATGAATTACTATATGGGGGATGAATTATTATATGGGGGATGAATTACTATATGGGGGATTAATTACTATATGGGGGATGAATTACTATGGGGGATGAATTACTATATGGGGGATTAATTACTATGCTTACTATGGGGGAATATTACTATACTTACTATGGATGACACATACACATATGAACCCATTGCGGCCCTCAAGTCAAAAAGTTTGCCCACCCCTGATCTAAGGGCTCGTTCATACTTGACTGTTTTTCCAACTCTTGCCAAACGCCCCTATAGCGGCTGACAAGCGTTGGTCCGGCGTTTGCGGAACGTTTTTAACACTCCACAAACATCGCATGCGCGGTTTAGCGGTGGTTGCTAGGCGTTTGCCAAGTGTTAAAACTGCCCCACAAACGCCTATAATGAAGTTTGAATGGTGTTACACGTTGCAACCGCACCATAGCAGCACCATAATCTTGAATAGGAGGCTTCAACTCCTCCTGACTCAACCAGAGGCGTCCGATTTGCCGTGACGCAACCCGACGCAAACGCTCCCGTTTGAACAGCACTATGTGCTGCAATGTGCATAATCTTCCCAGGCGTTTGGGAAACAGTAAAAAAGCTTCCCAAACGCCTGTCTGCCGCTTGCTAACAAGGCTAGTGTGAACATAGACTAAGACATTACATTTTATTATTTTATAATACAATATATACAGTAAATATATATATATATATATATATATATATATAAAATATATATTCTATAAATAAATTTGATAATTTATGATAGATAGATAGATAGATAGATAGATAGATAGATAGATGATTTTAGATAGATAGATAGATAGAAAGCCCTCTATTTCATCTTGTACCAAATTGTATTGTAACTGTAATGTCTTCCTTCATTTTGTAAAGCGCTGCGCAAACTGTTGGCGATATATAAGTCCTGTATAATAATATATATGTGTGTATATAAAATTAATATGAATAAATAATATCTATGCAATAAAGATCATACCTGGAGCTTTAATAGCTTTAACTATCAGACTCAGTACATTAAAAAAAAGTTTTTATCGTCAATCTCTCTCTCATTTTCAAGTAACTTAAATTTTCACTGTTTAGCAAAAACGCTTACTTTTAGATTTACACATCAATTTTATTTATTTGGCCAAAAATGTTAATATTTAGTAGGAGTTTCTGCTATGATGTGTGCATGCCATGCTGATGATATTGATATTGACAATTACGTTTTGCAAAAAATCATTGGGACCATTTTTTAATTCTTCAGTTCCTAGGCTTCCAGAAATAATCTGGTCTGTAATATGCTGTTAGATTGTAAGCTCCCAGGATCAGGCCCTCCTTTCCCTCTTGTATTGAACTGTATTGTTGCTGTATTGTCTCCCGTTATATTGTAAAGTGCTGAGCAAACTGTTGGCGCTATATAAATCATATGTATAATAATAATAATTCGTTGTGGAGTGGGAGGAATGACGTAGATAAAAGAGGCCGTGTAGGTGTGCGTGTACATCTAGAGATTCCATGTTTGTAAAACTGACAATTGGTGAAAATTACAACCTACACAACTTGGTTTTCAAAGGACAATATAGTTCATAGGGCAACACAACGGATGGTTTGCACTTTCGTCCTCCAAACCTGTCAGAACAGATCATTTTCTAGTTGGTATGTTTGGTAGCTTGTAGTCATTAAAGTGACAGCCTGCATTGGGGTTGTTATAGGATCATTACCACAACTGGACAGCAGAGGGCAGTTTGGTAATGACAATATTATGAATAGGGCCATTACACCTGGGCAGTGTGCCTCACATATACATAGTTTAGTTTATTGACTTTTCCATTTTTTATATATCATTGACATAAATCTATAGAACTTTTTTTTTTATTTTTCTTGTCGAAACCAAATTTAGGCACATTGGAAGCACATTGTACAACCTCCATTTCTTGCATCATGCGACTTGTTAGAATGTTAGAATGTTCGTTTAGCGAAAGCATACTGCTTTATAGGTAGGACAGCATTCTAACTATGAAATAATTTCCTGTTTCCTGAAATATAAAGAGTCTTATGACTCCTCTCTGACTCTGTCCCCCTTCCTTCCCCCTACAGTTCCCCTATTGAATTTGCCCCCAATGCCAAGAGGAGAACAGAAGAGGGAAATGAAACAAGGAAAACATCATCCCGTTTTGTAAATAATGCAGCCTGGGAGTCCATTGTTGCTAAGGGACATCTGTTGTTGCTGGGTGGGGGGTGGGGTAAACTGTTGTTCCTAGGGAAAGGGGGTCTATTGTTGCTGGGGGCTCTATTGTTGTCAAGGAACTATTGTTGCTGGGGGGTATGTTGTTGTTGGGGGATATTTTGTTGTGGGGGGGTCTATTGTTGCTGGGGGGATATTTTGTTGCGAGGAGGTCCATTGTTGCTGAGGTGGGGAAAGCTGTTGTTGCTGGGGGGGGGTAAACTATTGTTCCTATGGAAAGGGGGGGTCTATTGTTGCTGGGGGAGGATCTATTGTTGCTGGGGGAGACTATATATTGTTGCAGGGGGATATATTGTTGTCGAGGAACTATTGTTGCTGGGGGGTATATTGTTGTTAGGGGACATTTTGTGGTGGGGGGTCTATTGTTGCTGGGGGGGATATTTTGTTGCGAGGAGGTCCATTGTTGCCGAGATGGGGACATCTGTTATTGCTGGGGGGGTAAACTATTGTTCCTAGGGAAAGGGGGATCTATTGTTGCTGGTGGAGGATCTATTGTTTCTGGCTGGGGGTCTATTGTTGTCAGGGAACTATTGTTGCTGGGGGGTATGTTGTTGTTAGGGGTTATTTTGTTGTGGGGGGTCGATTGTTGCTGGGGGGGGACTGTTTTACTGTGAGAAGGGGGGTCTATTGTGGCTGGGGGGATAATCTATTGTGGCCGTGGAGGATCTATAGTTGCTGGGGATCTATTGTTGCTTGGGATCTATTGTTGCTTGGTGGATCCTTTGTTGTTGGGGAAGCATCTATTATTTCTGGCTGCAGAGGATCATGCTCAGAGATGGTTAGGGGAGAGAGACAACTAGTGACTCAGAAGGGGGGGGGGGGGGGGGGAGTACCTGCACCTAATCCTTAAGAAAAAAAAGCCTTGCTACTGACAGCAAAACGAATCAAATAAAAGTTTGAATATTGTTTTTGATGTTTCTGGAATGTTTTAGCTCATTTAAAAGGAAAGTTCAATTGGGCTTTCAGGGCGCTGGGAGGAAACAGTGTTGATGTGCCCATCCTTTGTATTTGTTAGTGTTAGTTAGTTTGCAAGTGACAACTCATTAAAAGATAAGTTCACCTTTTTTGCGCAAAAATAATAAATGCACTTTTTTTTCAGGTAAAAAAACGTGCATTTATTATTTTTGTCCAAAGGAGCCTGGAAAGTATTGCACCAGCGATCAGTAGATCTCTGGTGCCATGCAGGTCTCCTGCAGACCTGTCAGAATATCTGCTTGCCGTACAGGATGTATGAACAAGCAGATACAGTGACAGGAAGATTAACCCCTTGGCTCCGGCGCCTCCCGGCCCTTTAACCCTTTGAGGACCGTAAGATTTTGGAACGCCAAAAGAATCAATTTTTTTGTTTTTAAAATTCGTACACTTCAGTTGCTGTAACTAAGCCATTTCATGAAATAATTGGCAAAAAGCTAGATCCATTTGTTGTTTGTTGATAAGAACTAATATTTTGACTCAAGCCAAAAAAAAAAGAGTTTTAAGTTCTTAATCAGATGATACACGCAATTAAAAACATGGGACAAATACGTCCCCTGGTCCTCAAAGGGTTAAAGGTTTCAGAAGCAGGGAGGCGGGGCGGGCTTTTAGGGTCACATGACCGCCGGGATTCGCTGTCACGGTGGTCCCATGATCGGGAAAGGTCCCGATCGCAAGAGGAGATCGGGACCTTTCTGTGAGTACCGGACATGTGTGCTGGGGGGGCACAGGGCGCACACTCTCAGCACATATGTTTTTCTTAATTGCACGCAAATGTGCGGCTGCTCGGTGTCAAGGCCCAGATGCCGGGAGGCCGCACAGTTGCGTGTGGGTGGCGCTAAGAGGTTAAAAAATGGGTAGAACATGTTCCCAAAGGTGAACTCATCCTTTAGGTTCCTATAGGTTTTCATACAGTGGTGTTGCAGTGCGGTGGTTTGTATCGCAGCCCACCGCTCTGAAAAATCCACTGCATGCAATACTTGTTTCAGCACACACCAGGGCAACACAATGATGTGAACTGCCCTCATAAGGATCAAGGCTTTTTTTCTTGAGTTGGGACCAGGGGCGGACTGGCAACTCATGGGGCCCCCGGGCAATAGGGGATCATGGGGCCCCCGTGTCCTCACCCACACCCAAAAAAGCCTATGAAAAAGCCAATGAAAAGGTACCAGGGGCATCTCATGGGGCCCCCTACTGACCCCAGACCCTTGGGCAGTGCCCGAGTGCTCGAATGGTCAGTCCGCCCCTGGTTGGGACTGCATTGGCAAAGCCTGTCCAAGCCCTTTTAAACAGACCCTCCATTTCACCAGCTTTAGGCTCCCCAGTAGAATCCTACAGAGATGGAAGAAACTGTCAGGTGGTTTAACTCGCCGACAACAAAATACAGAAATCTCAGCTTTGGGTGGACTGACCCTTTAAATCTCTCTGGTTGGAGATCTTCCATGTGTTCAGTTCAGAATACACGGGATGATCACGCAGCAAGCACAAACCACTAGTGTGAATTCCAAGCAATCAGGGTTAGGTGCCAATTATTTCGGTTGCACTTCTCCATTTTGTAAATCATTATTGCAACCCTAAAATGTCCAGATCAGGAATCTCACTTCCTCCTAAACCAAGCTGGGGGGTCATGCAAAAGACTCCATATTATCTTGTGTGCATGTCAGCCTCTTGGGTTTCATTTACTAATGCTGATGTCAGAAAAGAAAAACAACTTTGTGGGCCACTCCTAAGTATATTAAAGACCTAATCGATTCTCTGCACCCCCATCATTCAACTTAATCTGTAATGCTGAATGGAGATTGCTGGTTCCCCTGGCAGGGTCGGGTGCCATTTGTCAAAGGATCAAGCAGAAGTACCCAGTCATGTTATGAGGTGCTGACTCTGGGATTCATTCAGCAATGAGAAAGCAAGACAGGAAAAGTGCTGAACATTTAGCCGTGGTTCACATATATGCAGCCGTGCGGGCCACGCTTTGCGCGGGCACGAGAGCCCATTCATTCGCCCCGGGAAACGCACGTCTTTGGAAACCGCAGCTCGCCTCAGTTCCCAGTACGGTTACGATTTCCAGTGCGGGTGGTGTGCCATTAGAATTAATGGTACCAGCCCGCAGGTCTGCATTCCTCTGTGCGGATGGTGCGGCTGCACAAATATTCTAGTGGATCCGCAGCGGCACCACCCACACATATGTGAACCTAGCCTTAAACCAGCCTTTCCCAACCATTCAACACAGAGGAACCTTTGAAATAATCTTCAACTCATGATATGTCAGTGATGGACAATGGGAAGAATGCTCCTTACACTTGTGGTCATTGGGAAGATTTACCGCCTTACAGATAGCTAAAAAGGTCAATGGTGTCAGTGGGAACTTATCTGAGAAGGAGAAATTGCTCATTGTTCAGGAAACCCCTAGCAAGCTCTGGAGGAACCCTGGTTGAAAAATCCTGCTTTAAACCTTGGGGTTGGCAAAGAATTAAAAGAATATGTTGGACGTCAAGGAAAACAAATGGATCCTTTAACAAATCCATCTCAATCTTTCACTAGAAGCCTAGATGACTACACAGAAGTTGTCTTCTGGACATTTTATGAGAAAAACCAACTTATATAGAATAGATAATAATACCTGAGAAAGTTGAGAAGAACAGGTTGACCAGCAATACGATGGATGGATACAGTAACAGAAAGAATGAACATGAAGACCCAAAAAGAAGCCAAATCCTTCTGCAGAAACGCTATCCATGTGGTCACCAAGAGTCAACATTAGCTTGGCCACCACTTGAAGTGGATGTAAACTCGAAAAGTAAACATTTGCAATGGTATAGGGACAGGGGCGGACTGACAACTCATGGGGCCACCAGGCAATACGGGATCATGGGGGCCCCGTGTCCTTGCCCACACCCAAAAAAGCCTATAAAAAAAAGGTACCAGGGGCATCTCATGACCCCGGGCCCTCAGGCAGTGCCCGAGTGCTCAAATGGTCAGTCCGCCCCTGTATAGGGAACATCTGAATGTGATAACTGCCCCTAAGCAGTACCCTGAAATATATACCCTTTGCCTGATAGTCCTTCTGAACAATAGTACTTCCTGGTATGCGAGGGTGCCTAGGCACTCATGCATACCTTGCTGCTTTATGAGTTGATAAAGAGAGACACCTTTTAGCAGAAGGTATACACACACCCCTGCCACACCCCCATTACACAAACCATGAATATCTATAAACCAAAGATGACTAATTAAACTCAAAAGTGCTCGTTTTTTAACCACTTTTTGTCCTTTGTACAGGCCTTTAAATGTTAGAAGCGCTCACCCCCTCAAGGGCCCGCTGTTTAGGTCCTTTCCCAGTACATACTCCAGCAGCCAACCACACAGTCACTCTAGGGATATGCATTTCTGATTCTTTATTGCAGAACTTGATCTTAGATGGGTGCAGGGTAACTGTGGGATACTTCAGCAACGTTATGAAGCAATTTGAGGACACTTATCTTCCTCCTAAGATATGAGCAAAGTCCTTGCAGCAGCCAATATTGGGCTGAGCTACACTGGGAAACCATGAACAATTTCCCCTTTAGAAATGCTGACTCTAATGCAAGAGGGATGGCAGCAGCACAAGGTCACTGGGCTCTCACATCGGTCTGTACTCACACTAATGTCCTTGGAAAATTTGATGCCTCCTTTCAATATCTTCCAAACACCTCTCCTGTAAATTCTTCAGATCAGATTGCCAAAAAGAAGTCCCTTCGTCTTCTCCAGCAACCCACATGGAAGAAAAATATATTTGAAATATATTTTAAAAATATTCTTCGCAAATATATTGACATATATTTGAAATGCTACAATTTTGGCCATATTCAATATATTTCAAGATATATATATATATATATATAGATATATATATATATATATACACACATATACACACACACACTGCATGTTGAAATGCGTTTTAGTACAAAATATATGAAAAATATTTTTAAAAAATGCAATTCAAATGTGCTGTATGTCTTTAAAAATACAAATCTACATTTTTGGAATGTATTTACAACTATATGTTAAAATGACTTTTTTATATGTTAAAAAAATCTGAAGAATATATATTTAAAAAAATATATATTTCAAAAAATACATTTTGAAAAAATATATTTTTAAAAATATATTTTTTATAAATATATTCTTCAGATTTTTTTTAACAAGTAAAGTCATTTTAACATATATTTGTAAATGCATACCAGAAATGTAGATTAGTATTTTTAAAGACATACAGCATATTTGAAATGTATTTTTAGAAATATTTTTCATATATTTTGTAATAAAAAAGCATTTCAACATGCAGTGTATATATATATATATATATATATTGAAATATGTTGAATATGGCCAAAATTGTAGCATTTCAAATATATGGAAATGTATTTGGAAAGAATATTTGTAAAACATATTTCAGCTATATTTTTCTTCCGAGTGGGTTGCTGGAGATGACATAGGCTGGCCATACACTATACAATTTTCTGTCCAACTTCTGCCCAATTTCCTTTAGATTTACCTTCAACTATGTAGTGTAAGGGCCTTCATAACTGAATACAATTGAAAGTGTTGTTTAGGTTTGACCTCATATTATATGGTTTTCTGTAAATCTAAAGCAAAATTCTCAAGAAAATTGTAGAATGTATGGCCAGCCTAAGGGACTTCTTTTTTGGGGATCTGGTCTGAAGAATTTGCAGGAGAGGTGTCTGGAGGATATTGAAAGGAGGCGTTAAATTATCCAAGGACATTAGTGTGAGTACAGACTGGTGTGAGAGAGCCCAGTGACCATGTGCTGTTGCCATTTCCTCTGAATATGACCAAAATTGTAGCATTTTAAATATATGTCAATTTGAGAAGAGTATTTTTAAAATATATTTCAAATATATTTTTCTTCCATTTGGGAAACTTCAGCAGAATGGGCCTCCAGCTAGCATAGCTGGGACCTTGATGAACAGTAGAAGCGGACTGGAGTGAGATTTGGTGATATCACTACTGTGCTGCGAATTGTTCTCTTGGCTGGAGAATAAGACATGAGGAAGCAAAGCCCTGCCTCTACCAAGATAGCGGCCTGCACATAGAGACACGGTGCAGAACAAGGCATGGCAAGTCAGTAATGGGGAAAAATCAACTGCTGGGAGACCACAGGCAATACTGGTGACTGATCCTTTGCCCTCTGCCTGTGTTTTTTGGGCACAGCCTCCAGAGTTCAGTTCTTCTTTATTATTAATAATCTGTGCTTCGCTAATAATGATGAACTGTACTAATAAGGCTACGTTCACACTAGCCTTGTGTGCAGGCGGCAGAGTGGCGTTTGGGAAGCGTTTTTACCGCTTCCCAAACGCCTCTGCCAATTCTGCACATTACAGCACATGGTGCTGTTCTAACGGGAGCGTTTGCGTCGCGTCGCGTTGCGTCGCGGCAAAACGGACGCCTCTGGACGAGTCAGGAGGCTTTGAAGCCTCCTATTCTCGTCTATGGTGCCGCTCCGCAAACGCCCGGCCGGCGTTTGCGGTGCGGTTGCGACGCGGTTGCGGGGCGTTTGCGGAGCGGTAAAACCACTCAAACTGCATTATAGGCGTTTGTGGGGCGTTATTAACGCTCGGCAAACGCCTAGCAACCGCCGCTAAACCGCGCATGCGGCGTTTGCCGAGCATTAAAAAACGCTCCGCAAACGCCGGACCAACGCTTGCCAAACGCTATAGGGGCGTTTGGCAAGCGTTGGCAAAACAGCCTAGTGTGAACGAGCCCTAAAAATGACACAACATAGAGTAACTGACATCATCCTACCTGGCGTTAACAGGCGGTCTGCCATCAGGGGATACTGCTATAATGTGCTCTTTTTTTTTTCCTCTGCTGGGTAGAATTTCAAGCTCTCAGCTAATTAACAAACCAAGGGGCTGATTTCATCCTAATTAGATTTGTGCAAATTGAGAACATGCTTATTGTGTCTCACAGAGTCAGACTAACGTGTCTATCTGGAGGATGTATCATCACTCCGGCTAAATTAATTTGCTCGCCGTCATTGGATTAAATATAAAGCAGCAGCGAAACCATGGTGGGAGACTACAGAGAGATGCACTGAGAAGCTTGATTGGTTCTTTGAGTTTGGAAGGCTGTGTGTAGACACAGATGTCTCCATCTCAGACGCAGACATCCTGCAAATTACCTGTAGAGGAGTGAGATGTCTGCAAATCACGCTTATCAGTGTGATCCCGGATTTGCATATGTCTGTGATGGAGCAGGATTATCCAAACCGAGATTTGTGTTATCTGACACTATTCGCGCAATTCTGGATGCGCATATGTCAGTGATTAAATAGGATAATGAACTGAGCACATTTGGATTTACATGATCCTATTTAATCAGTAATTTATGCAGATTTCAGTTTACAGCTGAACTTCAGGCAGGTATAAAAAAACACCATTAAATCTGGTTGTGTATTCATTAAACTATCATTTTTTTACATAACAGGACATTAAGTACCGGAATATGTCTTGATTAGGGATGAGTGAGTAAAACTGATTTCTCATGAGATTACCAATTTGGCTGTCAGTTTAAAAAATTTACAAAGAAATTCACCCAAAGTGCAGGTACATTTTTTTCTGTGTGAATGGGAAAAAACAAATGTTGCTATGCTATTTTCTGCCTTTGGCGAATGTTTTTCATTGATTTTAAAACAAGAAATACTGCATTTGGGGACTAGATGGCGCTAAACACCATAGGGATTTGTTATGTTACTTAGCGCCCTCTATTGGCCAGATGCAGCATTTTTTTGTTTCAAATCAAGGGCTTTCACTGGGAAAATTGCTAGGCAACTTTTTATGAATAACTCCCTTAGTGTTCTTTGTATTGTGATTTTTTTTTTCCTTTCATGTATTTTATTATTATTTGTGTACTGTTGCATTACTTTTTTTGTTACTTTTTATATCACTGGTTTTTTTTATTGCTGTGAAAACCTTAATGGATTAATTACATCCTCAAATCGCGGAAACACTTGCATTACTGAAACATGCAGCAAAGTACGTTACATGCATTGCTGCATTGTGGTGCCATTGCTTTAGAATGGCACTCCAATACATTAAGACAATGCACATGTGTTGCACTGCACCCCATGCAGAACTCCATAGAGCGTTGTATTACAAATTTTGTGACATGTTCAGTTTTGATGATGTCTCATTAAAGAGACTTTTGGTCCCCTGTGTGATCATAAAATAATTAAAAAAAATGACAAAAAAAGCACTTAAACCCCCATCCCCCCAAAAAAATTTTGAGCCCCTCTAACCCCACATACACGCACATACAAACGTGAGTACAAACGTTGGAAGGGTCTACATACAAAAATGTTGATTACACTACAAATGTTGCTTACATAATATTGCCAAAAGTATTGGTTGGCCGGCCTTTACACGCACATGTACTTTAATGGCATCCCAGTCTTGGTCCATAGGGTTCAATATTGAGTTGGCCCCGCCCTTTGCAGCTATAACAGCTTCAAGTCTTCTGGAAAGGCTGTCCACAAGGTTTAGGAGGGTGTCTATGGGAAGGTTTGACCATTCTTCCAGAAGCACATTTGTGGTCAAGCACTGATGTCGGATGAGAAGGCCTGGCTCACAGTCTCCGCTCTAATTCATCCCAAAGGTGTTCTATGGGGTTGAGGTCAGGACTCTGTGCAGGCCAGTCAAGTTCCTGCACCCTAAACTCGCTCATCCATGTCTTTTTGGATCTTGCTTTGTGCACTGGTGTGCAGTCATGTTGGAATAGGAAGGGGCCATCCCCAAACTGTTCCCACAAAGTTGGGAGCATGAAATTGTCCAAAATGTTTTGGCATGCTGATGCCTTAAGAGTTCCCTTCACTGGAACTAGCGGGCCAAGCCCAACCCCTGAAAAAGAACCCCACACCATAATCCCCCCTCCACTAAACTTTACACTTGACACAATGCAGTCAGACAAGTACCATTCTCCTGGCAACTGCCAAACCCAGACACATCCATTAGATTGCCGTACAGAGAAACGTGATTGGTCACTCCAGAGAACACGTCTCCACTGCTCTAGAGTCCAGTGGCGGCATGCTTTACACCGCTGCATTGCATTTGGTGGTATAAGACTTGGATGCAGCTGTTCAGCCATGGAAACCCATTCCATGAAGCTCTCTACGCACTGTTGTTGTGCTAATCTGAAGGCCACACCAAGTTTGGAGGTCTTTAGCTATTGACTCTGCAGGCAGTTGGTCGACTTCTGCGCACTGTGCACTTTAGCATACGCTGACCCCGCTCTGTCATTTTACGTGGCCTACCACTTGGTGGCTGAGTTGTTGTTCCCAGTTGCTTCCACTTTGTTATAATCCCACTAACAGTTGGACGTGGAATATTTAGTAGCCAGGAAATGTCACGGATGAACTTATTGCACAGCTTGTTGCCACCTATCACGGGACCACGCTTGGAGTCACTGAGCTCCTGAGAGCGACCCATTCTTTCACCAATGTTTGTAGAAGCAGTCTGCATGCCTAGGTGATGATTTTATACACCTGTGGCCATGGAGGGGATTGGAACACCTGAATCTAATGATTTGGGGGGCTGGCCCAATACTTTTGGCAATATAGTGTATGTTCACACAGGGCGTACACAATTCTTGGCCCATTAGTTACGATTAACTCTTAACTGACGACCTGCAGGGGCTTTTTAAAGTGTCACCTATAGATTTAGGGTATCAAAATTTGTTGCTGTTTCACAGGTGCATGCAGTTCTTATGCCTAAAAAGATGGGTATCTATTTACTTAGCATTTATAAAAAAAAAAAAGGTGGGGGAGATATAAAATTACCTTTTTGTGCCCTTAAATTAATGCTAGTGAAGTGTTTACTGACATTTTACAATTGATAAACCATCGCACTAATAGCGTTTGCCATTAAATATTGGAGCTACCACCATTTTATTCTCCAGAATCTCTGTAAGAAAATATATAATGTTTTGGGGTTTTAAATAATATTCAGGTTTAAAATTATTTTTTAAACAAGAGTGCAAAAAAAACGCTGTAAACAGCTCTGGCAGCAGAAAGGTTAAAGTGGAATTCCGGGCTACAGCTAACTAATCTTAAAACTGCTCCCATCCCCCATCTAACACCTATATTAGCTAAGCTGTGGAAGAAAGATCTGTATCAGGGGCGGACTGACCATTTGGGAACTCAAGCACTGCCCGAGGGCCCGGGGTCAGTAGGGGGCCCCATGAGATGTCCCAGCTACTTTTTCATAGGCTTTTTTGGGTGTGGTTTGAGTTTGGGTGAGGACACAGGGGCCCCATGAGTTGTCAGTCCGCCCCTGATCTGTATACTTACCTATTTTCATGCTGCTCCAGTCCAGTCACATGATTGGCTCTCCCCTTCCGCTAGCAGCAGTTTCAGGGGAGAGGAGGAAGCGTTGACAATGGATGACCCATGGTAAGCCTATGGGTGAGGTCACCACTCCAGCATTCCAGATGTTGTTGAGTGCTCTCTTCTCTCCTCTGTGCTGGCTAAATAAGGGAATATCACGTGACCAGACTGGAGTGGTCTGAATATAGGTTAGTATATAGATCTTTCTTCCACAGGGTAGTTAGTATAGGTGTTAGAAGAGGGTGGAAGCAGTTTTAAGATTAGTTCGCTTTAGACCAGAATTTCACTTTATCTGTAAGTGGTGTAACCCACCGGATTGTGCTGTGTGACAGAGCTGTACAAATCCCAGGACTGGATAGAAAAAAATACAAATCCTTCAACAGGTAAAACAGCTTACATATTTGTATTTCAATTTTGTGTTTAGCCATTTGCCTGAAGTTCAGCTGTAACCTAGGAAATAATTCAACCATAAAACAAAAGGATTTTGAAATCCAATTCAGAAGTCTCTGATCCTTCAGAAGACCTTCAAAAGACCCTCATCCTTCAGAAGACCTTTAGAGGACCTTGATGTTTCAGAAGACCCTGATCCATCAGAAGACTTTTAGAAGACCCTGATGCTTCAGAAGGGCCTGATGCCTCAGAAGACTTTCAGAGGACCCAATCATTCAGAAGAACTTCAGAAGACCTCATTCTTTGGAAGACCTTCATAGGACCCTAATGTTTGAGAAAACCCTGATCCATCAGAGGACGTTTAGAAGACCCTGATGCTTCAGAAGGACCTGATCCTTCAGAAGACTTTCAGAGGACCCTGATATTTCGGAAGACCCTGTTCCATCAGAAGACTTTTAGAAGACCCTGATGCTTTAGAAGACCCTGATCCTTCAGAAACTTTTCAGAGGACCCTGATCCTTCAGAAGTAGTTCAGAAGACCTGAACCTTCAGAAAACTTTCAGAGGAGCCTGATGCTTCAGAAGACCCTGATCCATTAGAAGACTTTTAGAAGACCCTGATGCTTTAGAAGACCCTGATCCTTCAGAAACTTTACAGAGGACCCTGATCCTTCAGAAGAAGTTCAGAAGACCTGATTCTTCAGGAGACTTTCAGTGGACCCTGATCCTTCAGAAGACCTTCAGAAAACCCTGATCATTCAAAAGACCCTGATCCTGGAGAAGTCTTTCAGATGACCCTGATCCTTCAGAAGACTTTTAGAAGACCCTGATGATTTAGAACTTCAGAAGACCTGATTGTTCAGGAGACTTTCATAGGACTTTGATCCTTCAGAAGATCCTGATATATTTATACAGAACTGAGACTTGGGCACTCCCAAAATAAATGAGTGTGGACACTTTAGTCAGAATATCTTGAGAGAAAAAAATGCAGCATCAGTACGTGATAGGTCTTTCTTGAGACACATTTAGGAGATTCTGTGGTGACTTATGTTGTGAAATTCATAAAACTCAGCAGACTCAGATAGGTCGTGTCATCCAACTGGATGAAAGTGACTCTGGCAAGAAAAAAACTCAATAAATGCTGGACACTATAGAGCTATCTGCTCCCCTGGGAACCCAGCAGATGACAGAGGGAAGTATTCCAGTACCAACTTTCTTTGCAGCCCTGAGATGTCATGTGAATGGAGGCCGAGAGCCAAAGGAAACTGATGCTGGAAGATGTGAAAAGATGTGTCACAATAAACCATGTTCTTTCGGAAACCCCAACTTTTTACTACACCCACCAATCAATGTGGCGCCATGACACATTTTTCATGGCTCAATTTGTTTAGCACATAGAAATCTGTCTGCCATAAAAATGCTTGGGGGTTGTGCTTGCCTCCCAAGCTTAAAACATATCTAAACGCAAAAACAAACATGTAATATATCGCAGCTTACCAGTCCTTAGACCAGTGGTTCTCAACCTTTCTAACGCCGCGACCCCTTAATACAGTTCCTCATGTTGTGGTGACCTCCAACCATAAAATTATTTTCGTTGCTACTTCAGAACTGTAATTTTGCAGTGGGAGGAATAGTGCCCCATCATTGGTATCAGTGGGAGGACTAGCGCCCCATCATTGGTATCAGTGGGAGGAATAGTGCCCCATCATTGGTATCAGTGGGAGGACTAGCGCCCCATCATTGGTATCAGTGGGAGGAATAGTGTCCCATCGTTGGTATCAGTGGGAGGAATAGTGCCCCATCACTGATGTCAGTGGAAGGAATAGTGCCCCATCATTGGTATCAGTGGGAGGAATAGTGCCCCATCATTGGTATCAGTGGGAGGACTAGCGCCCCATCACTGATGTCAGTGGGAGGAATAGTGTCCCATCGTTGGTATCAGTGGGAGGAATAGTGCCCCATCGTTGGTGTCAGTGGGAGGAATAGTGCCCCATCATTGGTATCAGTGGGAGGAATAGTGCCCCATCATTGGTGTCAGTGGGAGGAATAGTGCCCCATCATTGGTGTCAGTGGGGGGAATAGTGCTCCATCATTGGTGTCAGTGGGAGGAATAGTGTCCCATCATTGGTGTCAGTGGGAGGAATAGTGCCCCATCATTGGTATCAGTGGGAGGAATAGTGTCCCATCATTGGTGTCAGTGGGAGGAATAGTGCCCCATCATTGGTGTCAGTGGGAGGAATAGTGCCCCATCATTGGTGTCAGTGGGAGGAATAGTGCCCCATCATTGGTGTCAGTGGGAGGAATAGTGCCCCATCATTGGTGTCAGTGGGAGGAATAGTGCCCCATCATTGGTGTCAGTGGGAGGAATAGTGCCCCATCATTGGTATCAGTAGGAGGAATAGTGCCCCATCATTGGTATCAGTGGGAGGAATAGTGCCCCATCATTGGTGTCAGTGGGGGGAGGAATAGTGCCCCATCGTTGGTGTCAGTGGGGGGAGGAATAGTGCCTATCATTGGTGTCAGTGGGGGGAGGAATAGTGCCCCATCGTTGGTGTCAGTGGGGGGAGGAATAGTGCCCCATCGTTGGTGTCAGTGGGGGGAGGAATAGTGCCCCATCGTTGGTGTCAGTGGGGGGAGGAATAGTGCCCCATCGTTGGTGTCAGTGGGGGGAGGAATAGTGCCCCATCGTTGGTGTCAGTGGGGGGAGGAATAGTGCCCCATCGTTGGTGTCAGTAGGGGGAGGAATAGTGCCCCATCGTTGGTGTCAGTGGGGGGAGGAATAGTGCCCCATCGTTGGTGTCAGTGGGGGGAGGAATAGTGCCTATCATTGGTGTCAGTGGGGGGAGGAATAGTGCCTATCATTGGTGTCAGTGGGGGGAGGAATAGTGCCTATCATTGGTGTCAGTGGGGGGAGGAATAGTGCCCCATCGTTGGTGTCAGTGGGGGGAGGAATAGTGCCCCATCGTTGGTGTCAGTGGGGGGAGGAATAGTGCCCCATCGTTGGTGTCAGTGGGGGGAGGAATAGTGCCCCATCGTTGGTGTCAGTGGGGGGAGGAATAGTGCCCCATCGTTGGTGTCAGTGGGGGGAGGAATAGTGCCTATCGTTGGTGTCAGTGGGGGGAGGAATAGTGCCTATCATTGGTGTCAGTGGGGGGAGGAATAGTGCCCCATCGTTGGTGTCAGTGGGGGGAGGAATAGTGCCCCATCGTTGGTGTCAGTGGGGGGAGGAATAGTGCCCCATCGTTGGTGTCAGTGGGGGGAGGAATAGTGCCCCATCGTTGGTGTCAGTGGGGGGAGGAATAGTGCCCCATCGTTGGTGTCAGTGGGGGGAGGAATAGTGCCCCATCGTTGGTGTCAGTGGGGGGAGGAATAGTGCCCCATCGTTGGTGTCAGTGGGGGGAGGAATAGTGCCCCATCGTTGGTGTCAGTGGGGGGAGGAATAGTGCCCCATCGTTGGTGTCAGTGGGGGGAGGAATAGTGCCCCATCGTTGGTGTCAGTAGGGGGAGGAATAGTGCCCCATCGTTGGTGTCAGTGGGGGGAGGAATAGTGCCCCATCGTTGGTGTCAGTGGGGGGAGGAATAGTGCCCCATCGTTGGTGTCAGTGGGGGGAGGAATAGTGCCCCATCGTTGGTGTCAGTGGGGGGAGGAATAGTGCCCCATCGTTGGTGTCAGTGGGGGGAGGAATAGTGCCCCATCGTTGGTGTCAGTAGGGGGAGGAATAGTGCCCCATCGTTGGTGTCAGTGGGGGGAGGAATAGTGCCCCATCGTTGGTGTCAGTGGGGGGAGGAATAGTGCCTATCATTGGTGTCAGTGGGGGGAGGAATAGTGCCTATCATTGGTGTCAGTGGGGGGAGGAATAGTGCCTATCATTGGTGTCAGTGGGGGGAGGAATAGTGCCCCATCGTTGGTGTCAGTGGGGGGAGGAATAGTGCCCCATCGTTGGTGTCAGTGGGGGGAGGAATAGTGCCCCATCGTTGGTGTCAGTGGGGGGAGGAATAGTGCCCCATCGTTGGTGTCAGTGGGGGGAGGAATAGTGCCCCATCGTTGGTGTCAGAGGGGGGAGGAATAGTGCCTATCGTTGGTGTCAGTGGGGGGAGGAATAGTGCCCCATCGTTGGTGTCAGTGGGGGGAGGAATAGTGCCCCATCGTTGGTGTCAGTGGGGGGAGGAATAGTGCCCCATCGTTGGTGTCAGTGGGGGGAGGAATAGTGCCCCATCGTTGGTGTCAGTGGGGGGAGGAATAGTGCCCCATCGTTGGTGTCAGTGGGGGGAGGAATAGTGCCCCATCGTTGGTGTCAGTGGGGGGAGGAATAGTGCCCCATCGTTGGTGTCAGTGGGGGGAGGAATAGTGCCCCATCGTTGGTGTCAGTGGGGGGAGGAATAGTGCCCCATCGTTGGTGTCAGTGGGGGGAGGAATAGTGCCCCATCGTTGGTGTCAGTGGGGGGAGGAATAGTGCCCCATCGTTGGTGTCAGTGGGGGGAGGAATAGTGCCCCATCGTTGGTGTCAGTGGGGGGAGGAATAGTGCCCCATCGTTGGTGTCAGTGGGGGGAGGAATAGTGCCCCATCGTTGGTGTCAGTGGGGGGAGGAATAGTGCCCCATCGTTGGTGTCAGTGGGGGGAGGAATAGTGCCCCATCGTTGGTGTCAGTGGGGGGAGGAATAGTGCCCCATCGTTGGTGTCAGTGGGGGGAGGAATAGTGCCCCATCGTTGGTGTCAGTGGGAGGAATAGTGCCCCATCGTTGGTGTCAGTGGGAGGAATAGTGCCCCATCATTGGTGTCAGTGGGGGGAGGAATAGTGCCTATCATTGGTGTCAGTGGGGGGAGGAATAGTGCCCCATCGTTGGTATTAGTGACACAAATGTTGGGGCACTATTCCTCCCACTGACACCAATGATACTTACCTTGCTGACCCCTGCTCCAGCCTGGGCTCGCTCTCTCCCTCTCCCATCTACAGCCTGCAGAAGCAAAATTTGCACTTACCTGTCAGCTGTCTTCCTTCTCTGGCCTCTCTCCTCTTCACTCGGTCCTGCAGCTCCCTCGATCTGCGCGCTCTGCCGCTCGGCTCCTCCTCTCCAAGCTCCACCTCCTCGCCGGTGATTGGCCACCTGTGTGCCTCTCCTGAGCTACAGTTCCGGTGGCCAATCAGCGGCGAGGAGGCGGAGCTGTTGATTGATCCCGGAGGTGTGGCCAGGTTACAGGGGCAGCATATCATCCCGCCCACAGATCGCGAGACAGAGCAGCGGTGTCTCGGTTCCTAAGACCATCGGAAATATGTGTTTTCCGATGGTCTTAGGCGACCCCTGGGAAATGGTCGTTCGACCCCCAAAGGGGTCGCAACCCCCAGGTTGAGAACCGCTGCCTTAGACCTTTGGTGGCTGCATTAGTTTTCTTGTTTCACACTAAGGACATTTTTCAGCAAGTACAAAAAACACCTGTTGATCATGCCAAAAATCCAGCATCCTTGTTACTTTCTGTGAGATGAAAACAAACACAAACATCCTTACCTTTATTATGTATAGGCCCATGTACTTTGTGGTGCACTTAGGGCTCGTTCACACTTGACTTATTTTCCAACTCTTGCCATAGCGTTTGACAAGCATTGGTCCGGCGTTTGTGGAGCGTTTTTAATGCTCCGCAAACGCTCCAAAAAGGCCGAATGCGCGGTTTAGCAGCGGTTGCTAGGCGTTTGCCAAGCGTTAAAAATGCCCCACAAACGCCTATAATGAAGTTTGAATGGTGTTAACGCTTCGCAACCGTGTCGCAACCGCACCGCAACCGCACCGCAAACCGGCCAGGCGTTTGCGGAGCGGCACCATAGACTTAAATAGGAGGCTTCAACTCCTCCTGACTCGACCAGAGGTGTCCGTTTTGCTCCCGTTTGAACAGCACTATGTGCTGCAATGTGCAGAATTTTCCGAGGCGTTTGGAAAACGGTAAAAACGGTTCCCAAACGCCTGTCTGCCACTTGCTAACAAGGCTAGTGTGAACGTATATCGAGCATTAACGTGTGATGCATTAAGACAAACCAATAAAATATATGGGCTGCCTTAATGCAACGCATGTTGTGTCATGCATTATTGTGCAATGCACTAAGGCTGCCTATTAGAATGAATGGGCTGTCCCTACTCCCCCATGACCCCACTTGACCGTCAAGGTATGTGATACTGGCTTCCCATTTCCAATCCTCTTCATCTCTATGTTTTCTGTATGTTTGCGATATGTAAAACTGCCATTTTTGCTGATTGTATGTTTTCTTGAAAAACTCAATACAAATGTTTTCATGGAAAAAAAGTGAACGGGCTGTCAATGTACCCTAATGTGCTAAAAATTGGGCAGCACAGTGGCTAAATGGTTAGTACTTCCGCCTGGCATTACTAGGGTCATTGGTTCAAATCACTCCTGCCTGGAGTTTGCATCTTCTCCCTGTGCCTGCGTGGGTTTCCTCCGGGTATTCTGGCTTCCTCCCACACTCCTAAGACATGCTGGTAGGTGAATTGGCTCCTGTCTAAATTGTCCCTAGTATGTGTATGTATGAATGTAAGTTTAGGGACCTTAGATTGTACACCCCTTGAGGGTTAGGGACTGATGTGAATGTACAATGTATATGTAAAGCGCTGCGTAAATTGACAGCTCTATACAAGTACATAAAATAAATAAATACAACTCCTACCTGCACTTTTTTTTCTAATGAAGGCACTGCAATCACGTTAAAATGTATTTTGGCACACTACAATGCAGGTGCATTGGGGAGTCATTCAAAATGAATTGCACCACAATGCAGTAACAAATGTTATCCATGCGTTACCTTGGCGCAGAAGTGTAATTGGGCCCTAAACTTCTAGTTCCATCATCCCCTTTGTGACTGAAATGAATACGGCTCTGTTCAAACCTATGCGGTTTTTAATGCTTTTTGCAGAAACGTACTACAGTCCATTTAACATGGTTTCCTATGGAACATCTATGCTTTTTTGAGCTGCTGCATTTTTGGAAAGGGTCAGGGACTTTTTTAAAAGCAAAAAGCAGTGTTTTTGCTACAATAGAGTTCAATGGAGAATCTGCTGAAATGCAGTGTAGTGTGTTTTTGCTGCAATTTCGCTATGATTTTGACACATTTTGAGTTTTGCATTTTTATTTTGCCCATCAAAAAAAAATCCACTTTAAAGAAAATAAAAAAGAAGAGCTGAACAATACGCAAATCGCAGCACAAACGCGTGTAGAAAAATGCAAAAGGAACTGCAAAAAGCACTGCAAAACGGACAAAAAGCAAACTGCATAGGTGTGAATGGAGCCTAAAGTGGGCAGCACAGTGGCTAAATGGTTAGCACTTCCACCTGGCAGTACTAGGGTCATTGGTTCAAATCCCAACTATGGCACCAGCAGCCTGGAGTCTACATGTTCTCCCTGTGCCTGTATGGGTTTCCTCCGGGTACTCCAATTTCCTCCCACACACCAAAGACATGCTGGTAGGTTAATTGGCTCCTCTCTAAATTGTCCCTAGTATGTGTATGTATGAATGTGAGTTATGGACCTTAGATTGTACACCCCTTGAGGGTTATGGACTGATGTGAATGTACAATATATATGTAAAGCGCTGCGTAAATTGATGGCGCTATATAAGTACCTGAAATAAATAAAGACAGACATGTTTAAAGTCCAGCCTGTGTTATAAACCATGGCTCCCATGGTTTTTGGATCTAAAACTTTTGTTGTTTGTATAAATAATAAAAAAATAATAATAATAAAAAATAATAAAAATGTCAAACTGACCTTCTCTGTGCAATGGTTTTGCACAGAGCAGTCTCAAGCCTCTTCTGGGGTCCCCCACTGATGAGGTGCAGAGTCCATGGAACAGGGGAACTGACAACTCATGGGGCCACCGCAGGGGCGGACTGACAACTCATGGGGCCCCCGGGCAATAGGGGATCATGGGGCCCCTGTGTCCTTGCCCAAACTCAAAAAAGCCTATGAAAAAAGTACCAGGGGCATCTCATGGGGCCCCCTACTGACCCTGGGCCCTTCGGGCAGTGCCTGAGTTTCCAAATGGTCAGTCCGCCCCTGGGCCACGGGGCAATAGGGGATCATGGGGCCCCTGTTTCCTTGCCAAAATTCAAAAAAGCCTATGAAAAAGGTACCAGGGGCATCTCATGGGGACCCCTACTGAGCCCGGGCCCTCGGGCAGTGCCCGAGTTTCCAATGGTCAGTCCGCCCCTGCAGTGGAGTGAGTATCAGCATAAAGGACAGGAATTGTGTTATTGGCAGGATCACCAGATAAAAATAAAAGGTTAAAAAAAAGTCTAAAAAATGAAAACTAATGCAGCCACCCCATTTAATATGACATTTCTCTTTTTGGGTTTTGGATACTCTTTAAAGTTCCCAATCCTCCCTAACACCCAGTTTCTGTACAGGAGCAGAGTCCGGGACATTCAATTACCTTTCTGCTTACTACAATTTATCTGTGTGCTTGTAATTATCTGGTAACCATTCTGTTAATTGCTCTATAGATCATTTATCATTGCATCATCCTCCACTCCTGTCTGCAGTTGTTGATGCTTGTCAGCCAACTCGGCAATAAACGCCAATGTGCCAAATAAGCAAAAAAATAACCCAACCTCAAAGCTTTTAGGAGAAATCTTTGCTTCTACCTGTCATTGTATTTTGAATCTCTGGTTATAGAACATCTCATTGCATGGGAACTGGCCACGCAGCAGAAGCTCAATTTAAAAATACACTTAGGCTATATTTATATTTGCTCATCCAAAGAGAACCTACAACGACGCTGGAGGCAGATAGTGTGCATTCAGGGTGGGAATTTGTGCAGTTCTGGTTGCACAATAACTGGCCATCTCTAATTTAATTGGTCGATTTGTGTGCAGCCGTAGCACAGCATGTTGCTGCATCCAGAATTGCATTTAGACACCTCTATCAGCAGATATGTGCCTGTGTCAGTGCCAGCACAAGGACATCCAGGACGGCTAGGGCGATCAAGCCACTGTCACCCCCCCCTTTTAATATGTATGGGCAATAGGGGATCATGGGGCCCCTGTGTCCTCGCCCACACTCAAACCACACCCAAAAAAGCCTATGAAAGGTACCAGGGCAGGGGCGGACTGACAACTCATGGGGCCCCCGGGCAACTGGAAATCATTGGGCCCCTGTGTCCTCGCCAATACTCAAACCACACCCAAAAAAGCCTATAAAATATGTATGAGCCAGGGGCGGGCTGACAACTCATGGGGCCCCTGGGCATTAGGGGATCATGGGGCCCCTGTGTCCTCGCCCACACTCAAATCACACCCAAAAAAGCCTATGAAAGGTACCAGGGCAGGGGCGGACTGACAACTTATGGGGTCCCCAGGCAACTGTAAATCATTGGGCCCCTGTGTCCTTGCCAACACTCAAACCACACCCAAAAAAGCCTATGAAAGGTATCAGGGGCATCTCATGGGGCCCCCTACTGACCACGAGCCCTAGGGCACTGCCCGAGTGCTTGAATGGTCAGTCCGCCCCTGTACCAGGGGCATCTCATGGGGCCCCCTACTGGCCCCGGGCCCTCGGCAGTGCCCGAGAGCCCAAATGGTCAGTCCGCTCCTGGTATGAGCATTATGTTTCATCAAAAATCCCCTACCCGCCCAAAAAGAAAAAAAAAAATTGGAGCACTAACTTTCACACTTACCCCTTAAGTATAAATTCCCTTTAGCCCGGGTTCACACTTGTGCAGTGCAACTTCCCGCATGTGAATCGCACAGGAACCGCCCCGCATTCCGGTGCGAATCACATGCGAATTCTGTGCGGTGCGTTTTGAGCCATACATTTTGTATGGCTCAAATCGCACCACATTCGCACCAAAAAGGTGCAGGACCCTTTTATTGGTCTGCACTAGAATCAGATTGATTGTTTGCACCTATGCGATCCGATTCTGCACATCGCACCGCGTTTTGCGAACTGATTTCAGGGTGTCGTTAAAGCAGAGTTCCACTCGACCTATAAAAAAAAAAAAAGTCAGCAGCTACAAAAACTGTAGCTGCTGACTTTTAAAAAACAGCCACTTACCTGTCCCTCAGCCCCGTGGTGTGTCCCCCGCAGCCCGTTTCATCGGCCGTCCTGCATTCCAGGAGGCCGGCATCTTCAGTGTTGGCACCCGGCTGTGATAGCTTGCAGCTTCACAGCCGGGTACCCACTGTTCATGTGAGAGTAGCGCTGCGCTTCAGGAATGGTTCTGTGGTCTTCTGGGACCTGTCATGTGTCCCAAAAGACTACAGGGAGAGAGGGAGGGAGGACACCTTCCGTATCAGACCAGAAGTGGGAGCGGGTACCTGTCAAATTCGGGTACCCGCTCCCCCCCCCCCCCCCACTCCCCTGAGGAAGAGGTTGTGTCCTCGAAACCCGTTAGCCAGTTGGTCATCCAGGGTTCCATTGTATGGACTCAGATGTTGGTATCATACATCTTGTTCAGTTTGACATGCCTGTGTTTTTATGTCTATTGTAAGTATGATACTTACTTTTTTCTTCAATAAATATTTTAAACAATAATGCACTAGTTCGGTGCACCCTTTTTCTGTTTCTCCATTTGCAACTAGTTTTCAGCTGTTGCAGAGAGCTATACAGGGGATCTGTTCCAGTAATTGCCCCCCGCTGCACCCATAACCCCCTTTGTGCATTATACATTCCTCCTGCTGCCCTGTGTGCCCCTAACCCTGCAGTGCTGCCGACTTCTCTCCTCTCCTTCCCACCAGCAACTGCAAGCACTCAAAAGGATCCTTCAGTATGGAGAGTGGGGGAAGGGTCTGGTAAATATGTCACATTTACTACCCCCTGCCTTTCCTGAATGAACACAATGAATAATCAGTAACGACCACTCACTATGTTCATTCATAACTGAAGCCTAGTAACATGTTTTTTCTTTTGGGGGGGGCTGTCAAGTTGGATGTATGGGGCCCCGTGGTTTCTAACAGCAGCCCTGGCTACTAGAATTTGCACACTCTAGTTTTAGTAAATCTCCCCCAGTGTCTCAGTGGGGGGCATTCCTCCATCCACCTCACTTGTGTGGATGGAGGAATCTGTTCATGATGACTGATCAAAAAAAAAAAAGAGTCATCTATGGCCTCCTTAACAAGTCTCTTCCAGGTTACTGTTTTGTTAAATAAAGCAGACAGGGACTTTTACATGATCCTAGATTGTAAGCTCCAAGGATCAGGCCCTCCTTTCCCTCTTGTATTGAACTGTATTGTTGCTGTAGCAAACTGTTGCAAGTGCTGAGCAAACTGTTGGCGCCATATAAATCCTGTATAATAATAATAATGATTGAAAACCTTAGTGACTAATACAAGGGATTACATTCTCAGTGTTTCTCATTTGCTAGTTTACAGGTGAAACTCGAAAAATTAGAATATCGTGCAAAAGTTCATTTATTTCAGTAATGCAACTTAAAAGGTGAAACTAATATATGAGATAGACTCATTACATGCAAAGCAAGATAGTTCAAGTCTGCACAACTGTCAGGTCAGCAGTCTTTCCCATGATTGTGATTCCTACTGAACCAGACTGACAGACCATTTAAAGGCTCAGGAACCCTTTGCAGGTGTTATGGCTTAATTATCTGATTAGAGTGGGACACTTTGAGCCGAGAATATTCCACCTTTTCACAATATTCTCATTTTCTGAGCTTCCACGCCACGCTGAGGGAGTAATTGCTGCAAAAGGGGCCCAAACCAAGTACTGAGTACATATGTATGCTTATACTTTTCAGAGGTCTGATATTGTTCTATGTACAATCCTTGTTTTATTGATTGCATGTAATATTCTCATTTTCTGAGATTGTGGATTTGGGGTTTTCATGAGCTGTAAGCCATAATCATCACAATGATGACAAATCACGGCTTGAACTATCTTGCTTTGCATGTAATGAGTCTATCTCATATATTAGTTTCACCTTTTAAGTTGCTGCACTGAAATAAATGAACTTTTGCACGATTTTCAAATTTTTTGAGTTTCATCTGTATATACACTACCTGATGATCCCTAGAGAAGGTGACTGGCCATCCAATGTACTGGCGGGAGCGTGCTGCTGGTGCTAGTCTACCTGTAATACCAATGATGGGAGAAAGAGGGAGCCACTATAATCAGTTTCTGACTAGCAGTGCAGTGGTGCATTCAGTTATTTGGCATTTTGTCATGACTCATGACACCTACAAATATCCTATAAAAAAAAATCCCAACCATTGATTCATGGAATTGTATACAATGATACAAAATCTATTGCAGGAATCTGACCCACTCGTGTCAAATACTAAACCAGAAGAGGAAACCACATCCATGTGCCTCGATGAAGTCAGATGCCACGTCATCCGGGAAAAATTTAGGAAGCTTCTGGTTATGGCTCAGTGATGTAAGCTGCATGGGAACCCCAAGCCTCCTGCTCCTTTGCTCTCTATGGATAAATCGCAGCATGATCCATGTTATGTGGCTGATTCATGAAGACAACACGCTGGCCTTCCTCTCCTAATAGCAGGGAAAGTAGATAAGGTCAGATGGGTGAGCCATCATTCAGTACCAGCACACATTACTAATTACTGTACAATATGCTGATGTCATAGAACCGGAGAGGAGAATGTACCAGTCAGCAAGAAAGGCGTTTGTCAGAAGGGAAGCACGGGGCAGGAGCATAAAGCTAGCAGATGTGCCACCGGTTCCTGTACATATGGCATCTGTGGTTCTGTAGGATCCGAGAAAAGGGGTTGCACAGTTTATTGTGCGATCTCCATAGGTAATGACTATTACCATTGGCATGGATGGATTATTAAAGTGGACCCAACATCAGATGTATATTTTCATGTTAAGTGCATTCTCAGTAATGTGTCAGAGTAACAAGCCCAGGTATTTATTACCTCTCACAGATGTAGAAAGGTTCAACTGCTATAGTTAGGATTTCCCTTTTTATCATAGGATCCTTGCATCATCAGGTGAGGAGCACCTGGTATTATAAAGTGGGGCTAACCACTAAGCCACTTTGTCTCTGTCCCCTACCCACCTCCGAGCATGATCCTCTGCAGCCAGCAATAATAGATCCTCCCCTACAACACCAGATCTCCCCAGGAACAATAGGTCCTCCCCCAGCAACAATATCCCCCTTCCTCAGCAACAGTAGCCCCTCAGCAACAATAGATCCTCCCCCAGCAACAATAGGTTCCCCACCCATTCCCCAACAACAATAGACCCCCCCCAACAACAACGGACCCCTAATAACAATAGACCCCCCACAACAAAATACCCCCTAACAATAACAAAAACCCTCAGCACCAATAAACCCCCAATGTAGCAATACAGTAAATCTCCCAGAAATCAGCATCAATGGATCTGCCAGCAACAGTAGATCCCTCCCAGCAACAATTGACCGTCTAGCAACATAAGACTTTCGCTCATCAAAAATAGATTCCCCACCAGCAACAATAAACCTTCCCAGCAACAAATGATTCCCCCAGCGACAATAGATCCCCCAGCAGCTGGCATTAATAGACCCTCCAGCCAGAGGCAGACTGATAACTCATGCGGCCCCCGGGCAATAGGGGATCATGGGGCCCCTGTGTCCTTGCCCAAACTCAAAAAAGCCTATGAAAAAGGTACCAGGAGCATCTCATGGGGCCCCCTACTGACCCCGGTCCCTCAATAGGGGATCATGGGGCCACTGTGTCCTTGCCCAAACTCAAAAAAGCCTATGAAAAAGGTACCAGGGGCATCTCATGGGGCCCCCTACTGACCCTGGGCCCTCAATAGGGGCTCATGGGGCCCCTGTGTCCTTGCCCAAACTCAAAAAAGCCTATGAAAAAGGTACCAGGGGCATCTCATGGGGCCCCCTACTGACCCCGGGCCAGGGGCGGACTGACCATTGGGGAATTCGAGGGCCCGGGGTCAGTAGGGGGCCCCATGAGATGTCCCTGGTACCTTTCATCGGCTTTTTTGGGTGTGGTTTGAGTGTGGGCAAGGACACAGGGGACCCATGATCCCCTATTGCCCAGGGGCCCCATGAGTTGTCAGTCCGCCCCTGCCCTGAGCCCTCGGGCAGTGCCTGAGTTTCCAAATGGTCAGTCCGCCCCTGCCTCCAGCAACCTATTCAGGAGGTGCCAGAACTGCATTCCTGTTGAAAAAAAGCCCTGGTGGTAGTACTTTTGACTTAGAGCACTAGGGTCATTGGCTGAAATCCCAACTAGGACACTATCTGCATGGAGTTTGCATGTGCTCCCCCCTGTGCTTGTGTCAATTTCCTCCCACACTCAATTAAAACGGAACTTCGCATAAAAAGTTATGCAGCTGCCGACTTTTGACTTTTATACAAATACCCAGAATTCCTTTTTTAAGTAAACCCAACATGGCTGCCTCACCTCCTAATCACTTTGAGGTCTATGTCTATGTAGTCTGTGCAGATACAGCAAACCTCTGCACAATCAGGGTGAACATTGCTGCATTTTCTCCAATATATATAGTTCCTGTATCTTCTGTTTGTAGTGGCCATAATGGATTCCTAAATCAGGCAACAAAAACATATTGCAGCCAATAGATTTGGCCGATGATATAGGAACAATCAATAATACTCCCATCCAGGGGCTGACTGACAACTCATGGGGCCCTCGGGCAATAGGGGATCATGGGGCCCCTGTGTCCTTGCCCAAACTCAAAAAAGCCTATGAAAAAGGTACCAGGGGCATCTCATGGGGCCCCCTACTGACCCCGGGCCCTCGGGCAGTGCCCGAGTTTCCAAATGGTCAGTCCGCCCCTGCTTCCATCACATATGTTCCTGGAATGGGCTGAGAAATAACTGGGTGCTGTAGCAACAGCTAACTAGAAACTGGTAACATCAAAGATCAATGTACTTATTTGCCTAGGCATTCCTAGGGTTGGTGTCACCCGGTGCGGTAACACGTGGTGTCACCCCTCCAGAGGAAGGAGCGGTGCCAGTGTAGCGGTAAAATGAGTATCCTGTGAAGATATATATCTCCTGAAGCAACTGCACATGTGCCGGTTTCAGGCCGAAGAAACCGATCTCTGACTTTAGCACAGAGCTGCCACAGTTAACCCCTTACAGGCTGCAAACCGCTGAAGCTGATCCCGCGGATCACTATGGGTTGCAAGATCAGTTATCCCCGTATAGGTTGAACCGGGTCCGGGATACTTATTTTACCGCTACACCGGGGGCAGCTGTCACTGTGCCGGGAATCCAGGATCACCCCAATAACTGGCCAGGACCTTCACAGAGCCCAGAAGCTCTGCTGGCATCCTGCTCTTGCACCCCCTTTGATGGTGTCACCCGGTGCGGCCCGCACCCCTCCCCTGCACCCCCCCCTAGGGATGCCACTGTTTGCCAGCATACCATGAGTCTTCAACTAGTGCCCAAAAGTTTTTATTCAAACTGCGGAAGAGTACAACATTTCGATGGCCACGCAGAACCCCTTCATCAGGCATGAGGGTCTTGCCTGGCCTTGAGATGTTGCACTCTTCTTCTATGATATGATCCCTCTGCATAAAAACTTTTGGATGTTACTTTGAGAGCTTGAAGATGGTGTGCAGAAAAATACGTACAGTATGTTGATCTGTGATATAGGAACCACACATAATAGAGGAAGTATGGCGATTTTCATTCTTATTGTGTGGATGTTTCTCACATCCGCCCAAAAAAGGTATAATACATACTGTAGGCCCCTTTGAGTTTCCAGGGTGAAGAGCACTACAGAAATACAAATTACATGAAACAGGGGTAAGTGTGGCCAGGCGTAGTGGAGTTGGAGAGAACCATGTAGAGGAGGTATAGTATAAAAATGCTTTCCCTTTTGCAGAAGTGGAAGTTGGTTGGAGTCCCATTTGGAGGGCAAATAGGAAATGACGGCAGATGAGTTCTACGGTTTTACCACAATGGAATAAACGTTAATGTATGACCAGAAATAACATTCCGGAACAGTATCGTATTTTTGGAACCATACCATGGAAAGAACTGAATGGTTCTGATGTATTATGCTATGCAGATTAAATTGGTAAATGCCTTAACATCTTCTTCTTTGGTTGCCTCCTTGGTTTGTGGTGGGGATTAACAGCTTGTACAATGGAAAAATTAGACTGCTAAAAGTGCTGGGCCAGAGTACTATTCTTTTTAAGATGATATGGAACTGCCAATACCTGGAGAGTGTAAGAATAGCCCTATGGTTGGGGTGGGTGAAAGGGGGCCTGATGGGGGAAGGTCCATCCACCTGGTTCTTCTGTAGTCATGCCCTTGGAGGTCTGGACCACCAAGTCCAGCGGGACGCCTCTCACATCAATCTATTGCAGTCAGAGAGAGACCTCTCATGAGAAAATTTGCACAATTCTCCAGATATGGGCTTGGATCAAATTACACATGAACCTAAATGGAGTGAATGTTGGTTATGTGTTAGAGAAGACACTGGTAGCTTGTGATGAGGCAGAACACTGTTTTACTTGTGTGGCTTAAGTTGCAAACATACAGAACACATTTCAACAGACATCTTGGTTTTGAAGAGAGGAAGAGAGGAATAGGAAGAGAGAGAACCAACAAGTTTTACACATATGCACAACTGGTGACCTTAGTGTACAGTGCCATCTACTGGTCAAGTGATATTAACACACAATACTATATAGTACATGCTGTTGCATTCCCAACAGTGAAGACAGGAGAGATGGCTATTTGAGTCATTGACCCGCCATCACTTCCCCTTCACTGGAGGACCCCAACATGGAAACTGACTGAGGAACCCACCACTGGAGGTAACTCACAAACAGATCACAGTACTGCCCCCTAACAATGCCATCATCTGTTTTTCATTCCAGAGGAAAGGCACCATCTTTGTTCAGACATCATCTGAGGGGTGAAAACAAGTAGACTGGCTATGACTTTCAGTGACGAACAAAAATTTTGTTTCACCAGGACAGGGTATGAGCCAAACTCTCTTTCAAGTGTATCAAGAACAAAAAAATATATATTGCAGATTACTGGTGGCTTCATCAGTTAATTTTTTGGACTTTTGTTTATTTTCATCTGGTAATCCTGCCATTACCACACTTCCTGTCCCAGAGTGACAACATCCACTGTAATCTGTAATAAAAGGGAAACATTGACTCCTAAAATAGGAACTTTTAGGATTATACTCTATGAGCTACAGAACATTCTCCCCATGTCATGGAAATGAGAAGACGAGGGGTGTTCTATAGTTCACCGGGGTGAACTGGTCAGGACTAGTAAAACTTGAGATAACACTCAGAGTGCACAGGGCAGCGTTGTTTTTAGTTTAGTTTTTTTTTTTTTCGTTTTTTTTTTTAGACTTTTCGAACAGATAAAACACCTTCAGTGGTATATTACCCAAAAGAGAGCAAATAAGAGAAAAAAATAACATAACATAACATAATATAATATAATATAATACACTTTTCATTAATGGGATGGAGGACAACTAGAGCCTCTGTTAGTTATTTTTTTCTTTGCCCTTTTTTGGCTAGAGATACACTTTAAATATTTTATTATTATTATTATACAGGATTTATATAGCGCCAACAGTTTTCTCAGTGCTTTACATTATAACGGGAGACAATACAACAACAATACAGTTCAATACAAGAGGGTTAGGAGGGCCTGATCCTGGGAGCTTACAGTCTAAGAGGGGAATTTTATTTCTTCCTTTATACAATTCCCATTATTTGAACATTGTGGAAATTTTTGATATTCTCCTCATTCGATATGACAACTGAGAATCCCCAGGAGAAGGGAGTGTGCAGGTTTATGATTAACTGTTTAAAGCTGATTGAGAAAAATCTATTGCAACATATTCAGGAAGCCAGCAGTTCTTGCGTCATAGCCGTGCAGTATGAAGTCAGGACTTGTCAAATTTATTGCATGTATGTATTACTAATGGAACTAAAAATGCTTGTAAACCTCCCAGCCTAGTATACATCTGCCAATAGGACAGCTTGGTTCTATCGGCAGTAATGAAAATGATACTGAAGGCGCTTTTTTTTTTTTTGTTAAAATAAGATAAGAGTTCATACTTACCTGCTCTGTGTAACAATACTGCACAGAAAGATCCCTTATCTCCTCTTATGGAGGCCACCGGTGGCACTGTTAGTGTCTCCATCCTCCGGGTGCCTCCTTTGCAAGTCAGGTGATAAGAAGGTACCTGTGCGTTTCCAAGCTAGGCTGTGTGCATCCATAGACACACACAGCATCAGTAAGCCACACCCCCACTCCCTTCTCACAGAAGTTTGACTGACAGCAGCAGGAGCCTATGGCTTTGTGGTCGTCAGTATCTCTTGTGAACGCAGGCAGTAAGGCAGGGGTGTCCAAATAATGGCCCTCTAGCTGTTGAAGTACTACAAGACCCATCATGCCTCTGCCTCTGGGTATCTTGCCTGTGGATGTCAGAGTCTTGCAGGGCCTCATGGGACTTGCAGTTCCTCAACACCTAGAGGTCCATAGTTTGGACACCCCTGCAGTAAGGGGAGAGGTGCTGCAGATGAGACAGAGCTGGAGCAGCAACAGAAGCCAGGTAAGTGTTTAGGGATAGGGGCAGGGGCGGACTGACAACTCATGGGGCCCCCGGGCAATAGGGGATCATGGGGCCCTTGTGTCCTTGCCCAACCCAAAAAAGCCTATGAAAAAGGTACCAGTGGCATCTCATGGGGCCCCCTACCGAGCCCGGGCCCTCAGGCAGTGCCTGAGTTTCCAAAAGGTCAGTCCGCCCCTGGATAGAGGCGTAGGACAAGTAGTGGGATCCCCATGCCACGTTTTTGTTTCTCTCATGCGGGTGTCAACCCCAGTAACCTTAAATCTGGCCATAGATGGATAGAATTAGGAAACAAGACAATTCATACGGAAATTCTCAGAACATTCAAATTTTGTTGGAAAGATTTTTCCTTTTACCATTCAATTTTGGAATGAATGGAGTTCACCGAACGAAAACCACAGGCACTGTTGTGATAGATGTAGACATGCATCCTAATCTCCTTTTCCTCTGAAGCCAGATCTGCTTTCGGATCACGGTTCAGGGGCTACTGACAGGTGGTGAGGAAGCCATGTGATGCCTACTCACCACCTGTTTTAACCCCATTTTTGTTGACAAACTCCCTGCATGCACTGCACGTGGTTTTGGGGTGTTTGCGGCACTTCACCATTTGCTTTACTCCGTAGCATTCGGTGGGCTTGCAACCCGCCAATCGCTACATGTTGGGAAAGGGTCCTTTCACACGGGCGTTCAGTTTTTTTTCATCAGTTCAGTCATGTTTTTTCAAAGAAAAAACGGATCAGTTTTCATTAGTTTTTCATCAGTTTACATCAGTTTTTCAGCAGTTTACACCTGTTTTTTTTTATCAGTTTACATCTGTTTTTTCATCAGATTACATCAGTTTTTTCATCAGTTTACATCAGTTTTTTCATCTGTTTACATCTGTTTTTTCATCAGTTTACATCAGTTTTTTCATCAGTTTACATCTGTTTTTTCATCAGTTTTCATCAGTTTTTTCATAAGTTTACATCAGTTTTTCATCAGTTTACATCTGTTTTTCATCAGTTTACATTAGTTTTTCATCAGTTCACATCCGTTTTTTCATCAGTTTACATCAGTTTTTCATCAGTTTACATTAGTTTTTCATCAGTTCACATCAGTTTTTTCATCAGTTTTTCATCAGTTCGCACCTGTTTTTTTATCAGTTTTCATTAGTTTTTCATCAGTTTACATCAGTTTTTCTGCAGTTTACATCAGTTTTTCAGCAGTTTACACCTGTTTTTTCATCAGTTTACATCAGTTTTTTCATCAGTTTACATCTGTTTTTCATCAGTTTACATCTGTTTTTCATCAGTTTTCATCAGATTTTTCATCAGTTTACATCCGTTTTTCATTAGTTTTTTCATCAGTTTACATCTGTTTTTCATCAGTTCACATCCGTTTTTTCATCATTTTACATCAGTTTTTTCATCAGTTTACATCAGTTTTTCATCAGTTTACTTTAGTTTTTTCATCCATTTACATCTGTTTTTCATCCATTTTACATCGTTTTCATGTTTTTAATCCGTTTACATCTGTTTACATCCTTTTTCGTCTGTTCCAGGTTTTTTTAGGGTTTTCTTCCGTTCAAAAAAACAAATGTTAACGTATACGGACTGTAACGGATGAAAACAGATGGTCATCCGTTTTACATCCGCTAGTCCAGCATTTCTCAACCAGGGTGCCTTGAGGTTTCTTCAGGGGTGCCTTGGCAAAACGTCCAAAAATGTGAACTGATGAAAAACTTGTATACAAGCCAGCGGGTGGAACAAGGCTGCCTGTTAGTCACGCAAAGCCACAGGTTTTCATTACGGCCACACAGGCACCATTACAACCTTCTAGCCGCTGACGTCCTGACAGCCAATAACATCATCAGTTGATAAGGAGGATGTCAGCCACCTGCACAGCATCCTAGTTTGATCATCCCCCGCCTCTCTCTGTCAGTGCTGGGGTCACATTAGCTCAGTGATGGAGAAATACTGAGGGAGAAGAGAAACATTGGGATACTAGTCAGTACCAGTGTGCAGAAGTGTATTTCCTTTGGAAGAATAAATCACTTCTAATGTTGGGTGTCCTATGTGTGTGGATGTTGCTGTGTTATACAAAACTATTAGAATAGTTTTTCACATTTTAGAATGGGGTGCCTCAAGACTATCCATAATTTTAAAGGGTGCCTTGACTGAAAAAAGGCTGAGAAACACTGTGCCTGTCCATAGAACATTTTATAGCCCACAGCTACTAAACCGCCCCATGTCGGTGGTATACCTCATTATATGTGTATACTACCAGGGCTTTTTTTTTTAGATGCAGGAACTCCCCCCTTCTGAGTCACCTACTTATTATTTTATTTTCTCCACCCCCTACCCACCTCCAAGCACCATCACTTGGTTCCACCTCCTACCCATCTCCCAGAACCTCTCCTTTCAGAGAATACAGAACCAAGTATATATTTGTGGTGCTAAACAATTTGTATGAAATTTATTAATGATAACAAGGAAAGCACAGAAATAGATCCCAGCCAGCAGCAGTAGACCCCCCCCCCCCACAGACCTCCAGCAACATTGGACCCCTAAAATTAAATACCACCCAAGCAACAATAGACCCCCAGCAGCTACAACAGATCTCCCAGCAGCCAGAATCAACAACCCCCAGCAGCTACAACAGATCTCCCAGCAGCCAGAATCACTAACCCCCAGCAGCTACAACAGATCTCCCAGCAGCCAGAATCAACAACCCCCAGCAGCTACAACAGATCTCCCAGCAGCAATCATCAATAGACCTTCAGCAGTTATAACAGATCTCTCAGCAGCCAGCATCAATAGACCCCCAGCAGCTACAACAGATCTCACAGCAGCCAGCATCAATAGACCCCCAGCAGCTACAACAGATCTCACAGCAGCCAGCATCAATAGACCCCCAGCAGCTACAACAGATCCCCCAGCATCCATCAACAATACACCCCAGCAGCTACAACAGATCTCCCAGCAGCCATCATCAATAGACCCCCAGCAGCTACAACAGATCTCACAGCAGCCAGCATCAATAGACCCCCAGCAGCTACAACATATCTCAAAGCAGCCATCATAAGACCCCCAGCAGCTACAACAGATCTCCCAGCAGCCATCATCAATAGACCCCCAGCAACTTCAACAGATCTCCCAACAGCCATCATCAATAGACCCCCAGCAGCTACAACAGATCTCCTAGCAGCCATCATCAATAGACCCCCAGCAGCTACAACATATCTTAAAGCAGCCAGCATCAATAGACCCCCAGCAGCTACAACAGATCTCCCAGCAGCCATCATCAATAGACCCCCAGCAGCTACAACACATCTCCCAGCAGCCATCATCAATAGACCCCCAGCAGCTACAACAGATCTCACAGCAGCCAGCATCAATAGACCCCCAGCAGCTACAACATATCTTAAAGCAGCCAGCATCAATAGACCCCCAGCAGCTACAACAGATCTCCCAGCAGCCATCATCAATAGACCCCCAGCAGCTACAACACATCTCCCAGCAGCCATCATCAATAGACCCCCAGCAGCTACAACAGATCTCACAGCAGCCAGCATCAATAGACCCCCAGCAGCTACAACATATCTCAAAGCAGCCATCATAAGACCCCCAGCAGCTACAACAGATCTCCCAGCAGCCATCATCAATAGACCCCCAGCAACTTCAACAGATCTCCCAACAGCCATCATCAATAGACCCCCAGCAGCTACAACAGATCTCCCAGCAGCCATCATCAATAGACCCCCAGCAGCTACAACATATCTTAAAGCAGCCAGCATCAATAGACCCCCAGCAGCTACAACAGATCTCCCAGCAGCCATCATCAATAGACCCCCAGCAGCTACAACACATCTCCCAGCAGCCATCATCAATAGACCCCCAGCAGCTACAACAGATCTCACAGCAGCCAGCATCAATAGACCCCCAGCAGCTACAACATATCTCAAAGCAGCCATCATAAGACCCCCAGCAGCTACAACAGATCTCCCAGCAGCCATCATCAATAGACCCCCAGCAACTTCAACAGATCTCCCAACAGCCATCATCAATAGACCCCCAGCAGCTACAACAGATCTCCCAGCAGCCATCATCAATAGACCCCCAGCAGATACAACAGATCTCCCAGCAGCCAGCATCAATAGACCCCCAGCAGCTACAACATATCTTAAAGCAGCCAGCATCAATAGACCCCCAGCAGCTACAACAGATCTCCCAGCAGCCATCATCAATAGACCCCCAGCAGCTACAACAGATCTCCCAGCAGCCATCATCAATAGACCCCCAGCAGCTACAACAGATCTCCCAGCAGCCAGCATCAATAGACCCCCAGCAGCTACAACAGATCTCCCAGCAGCCAGCATCAATAGACCCCCAGCAGCTACAACATATCCTAAAGCAGCCATCATCAATAGACCCCCAGCAGCTACAACAGATCTCCCAGCAGCAATCATCAATAGACCTTCAGCAGCTACAACTGATCTCCCTGCAGCCGGCATCAACATTCCCCCAGCAGCTACAACAGATCTCCCAGCAGCCATCATCAATAGACCTCCAGCAGCTGCAACAGATCTCCCAACAGCCATCATCAATAGACCCCCAGCAGCTACAACAGATCTCCCAACAGCCATCATCAATAGACTCTCCAGCAGCCAGAAACAATCGAGAGTAGGCCACTTATTCAACAGCAGATCCATTCCAAAACCAATTTACCCCCAAAAACAATATATTCCCCCACCAGCAACAATAGACCACCACACAAAAATCTCCTTCAGTAACAGTCGATCCCCCAGAAGCCAGCAACAATAGCTCCTCCGGCACACCCAGCACCCCTTGCCATTGCGTACATTCAGAGCTGGAGGTGCCGGAACTGCGTTCCTGTTAAAAAAAGCCCTGCTACCAGCTATTTACCACATTAGCAGAGTTTGCAGTGGCGTTATGTGGCCAATTCGGGCACAAATCGTGATTTTTGAAATAACAGACCGATGGGCTTTATGACCTCAATTTCTTCCTTCAAAAGCCACTGGGGGCACTCTGGTCTTTTTCCTGATTTGTGAATGTTACATTGTGTGTTTTTCAGGGTCAGCGCAGTCTTCAGGCAGTAATGGCCATAATAATTCTAATAGGGTTAAGTGTTCCCGAGGGAGATGACATCAGAGGGGGGGGGGATCAGTCAGGTTCCCTGGCCCGAGGTCATAGCAGAGGGACATACAGCAGGAGGGGGAGGAAAGGGAAGAGGTACAGTACAGCCAACAGATGGAGAGACATTAAAGAGCCAGGAAGATGGGACAAAGGGAACCAACAAGAGGGAAGAAAACATATTATAATACAATGGAGCAGGGGCGGACTGACCATTTGGAAACTCAGGCACTGCCCGAGGGCCCGGGGTCAGTAGGGGGCCCCATGAGATGCCCCTGGTACCTTTTTAATAGGCTTTTTTGAGTTTGGGCAAGGACACAGGGGCCCCATGATCCCCTATTGCCCGGGGGCCCCATGAGTTGTCAGTCCGCCCCTGCAATGGAGTCATAGAGAGCCCACGGCATGTCCGATACAACAAGAACCCACGCTACAAAACATACAGCAAGACATACATGAACATTTTATTTTTTTTTTATTTCATGAGAAATTCTAATTTGCAAATTGTGGAAATTTGGAGTTTATGTGATACCCTGTATTAGTCTAGGTAAGTAGTTAAAGCAGAACTCTGGGAAAAAAAGTTTATTCACCATGCAGTGGAGCTGTGCCCGCACTGCACGGGTCAACTGCTTGTTTTTTCTAGGGGTGAGCATAAAGCTCATACTTACCTGATCCGCCGATCCTCCGGAAAACTGTGCTCCCCCACAGTCCAGCGGTGGACTGTTCCTGTCTTTGGAACGTGCATTGAGTGTGCTGACATCAGGAACTGTCCATTTACAAGACCACTGATTTGTTGGGGGGGGGGCAGGAGCCGAAGGGACCAGAGTTGTGTGGGGAGGATCGGCGGGTCAGGTAAGTTTATCTTCGCTGTCCTCTGCCCTAGAACAAAACCAGCAGTTAACCCATGTAGTTTGGGGACAGCCCCACTGCATGTGCAAAAATAGTTTTGCCCAGGGTTCTTCTTTAACCATTTAAGGACCGCCCACCCGCAGTGTACTGTGGACAGGCGGCCCGTGCAGAGGGAACATACTGGTACATCGCTGTCTGCTTTCAGGTTTAGGGCATCCCAGCGACACCCACTGTGATTGAACACAGAGGGAGTCTGTCAGCAAGTCTCTGCCAATGATTCATGCTCATAGGCTGTGTCCAATCACAACCCAGAGCTCTGTGTTGACAAACAACACAGGGCTCTGTACAGAGTGAAAGATCTCTCTGTTTCACAACAAAGAACTGTCAGGAAAAGCAGCATGCATTGCACACATTACACATGATTAGGCACACGTTTAACCCCTTGATCACCTTAGATGTTAACCCCCCAGCCAGTGTCAATAGTACAGTGACAGGGTATAGTATTAGCACTGATCACTGTATAAGTGTCACTGGAAATGTCAGAGGCAGTTAGTTCCCTCCTAGCGTCAGTTAGTGTCGAATTGCCCACCGCACTATCGCATTATAAGTCACTGATAACAGCCATTAGTAGTATAAAAAAATTCCAATATATATCCCATGATTTGTAGGCACTATGTAGATGCATCCAAGCCGCACCCATCCAAAGTCGCATCAAACTCACACCCATCAAAAGTCGCATCAAAGATGGCATCAAAGTCGCACCCATCAAAAGTCGCATCAAAGATGGCATCAAAGTCGCACCCATCCAAAGTCGCAACAAAGTCAATACTTTCCTATCGGCAAAAAAACCCACATCCATTGAAGTCTATTACAGGAAAAACACAATCTGCTGTGGGGGGAAAAGTCCCTGACCCTTTCCAAAAAAACAAAACAGATGTGTTCTAGATCTATAGGAAGTCATGTTAATTGGACTGCAGTGCGTTTCTGCAAACTGGAAAATTATTATTATTATTATAGAGTATTTATATAGCGCCAAAGGGTATGCTCAGCGCTGTACAGTAGCAAGGGGGACAGAACATGAGACAAGACAGTAACAATACAATACACGAGGGGTTCGAGGGCCCTGCTCTTTCGCGCTTACAATCTAGGAGGGAGGGGAAGGTGGCACAGGAGGGGATGGCTGTGGGGGATGGAGTGGCGGGTGGAGTGGAGGAGATTAGTTGTTAGGTGAGGTCAGGTGTTAGGTGAGGGTGGGGTAGGCTTCCCTGAAGAGGAGGGTTTTCAGGGTGCGCCTGAAGGTGAGGAGGGTAGGTGACATTCTGATGGATTGGGGTAGGGAGTTCCAGAGGATGGGGGAAGTCTTGGAGAAGTCCTGCAATCGGGCGTGGGAGGAGGAGACCAGGGAGCTAGAGAGTAGGAGGTCCTGTGAGGAGCGGAGGGCACGGGTAGGGTAGTATTTGCGTATCAGGTCAGTTATGTAGTTCGGGGCGGCAATGTGAATGGCTTTGTAGGTCAGGGTTAGCAGTTTGAATTTGATGCGTTGGGCAATCAGGAGCCAGTGAAGGGATTGGCAGAGGGGGGAGGCAGATGTGGAGCGGTTGGTGAGGTGGATGAGTCTGGCCGCGGAGTTTAGGATCGATTGGAGTGGGGATAGCATTCGTTTGGGTAGGCCAGTGAGAAGGGAGTTGCAGTAGTCCAGGCGTGAGATGATGAGGGAGTGGACGAGTTGTTTGGTGGTGTCTGGGGTGAGGAATGTGCGTTGAAATCCGCATAAGTGAATCTAGGGTAACATTTTTGTTAATTTTTCTTTTTATTTCCATCTGGTGATCTTTCCAGTAATACTCCTCCTGTCCTTGGATAATCCACTCAATGGAGGATCAGGATTGTTATCCTAGGACAGGACTACAGAACACCTCCTCTTCATCTCACCTCTGTAAGGGGGAGGTGTTGTGGAGGACTGGAGAGGAAGAAGGGAATGCGTCATCTCGCAAGAAGCATCATTTTCCAGTTTTTGAGGAGCCCCTTTAGTTCCTTCATGCTGGCAGGTGTACTGGGGAGCCTCTGAGTTAACCACTTGCTCTCCAGAGGATTTACCCCCCTTCCTGACCTGGCCATTGTTTGCGTTACGGCCAGGGGCGGACTGACAACTCATGGGGCCCCCGGGCATTAGGGGATCATGGGGCCCCTGTGTCCTTGCCCAAACTCAAAAAAGCCTATGAAAAAGGTACCAAGGGCATCTCATGGGGCCCCCTACTGACCCCGGGCCCCCAGGCAGTGCCTGAGTTTCCAAATGATCAGTCCGCCCCTGGTTACGGTGCTGCGTTGCTTTAACTGACAATTGCGTGGTCATGCAATGCTGCACCCAAATTAAATTTACATCCTTTTTGTCCCATAAATAGATCTTTCTTTTGGTGGTTTTTGATCGCCTCTGTGTTTTTTATTTTTTTGCGCTATAAAGAAAAAAAGACAGAGAATTTTGAGAAAAACAATATTTTTGACTTTTTGCTATTAAACATGTCCAGTAAAAAAAAAATTTTTAAATAAAATTGCGACATAAATTTAGGCCAAAATGTATTCTGCGACATGTCTTTTCTAAAAAAAAAATCCCAATACATGTAAATGAATTGGTCTACGTGAAAGTTATAGCGTTTACAAATGGCGGTATATATACTGGGATTTTTTAAACCTTTTTTTTACTAATAATGGCGGCAATCAGCGACTTATAGTGGGACTGCGGCGGGCATTCTGACACTGGGGGGAACTGACTTGGTGCCATTGACATCCCCAGTGACACCAATACAGTGATCAGTGCTAATAAAAAGCACTGATACTGTACTAATGGCACTGGGCAGAGAGGGGTAAACATCTGGGACTATCAAAGGGTTAACTGTGTGCTGTTTCACTATGTGCTCTGTGTGTTATCCACTGTAAGCACACTGCTCTGTATTGCGGTGCTATGCACAGCCATACAAAGCAATGTGCAGGAGCTGACAGGGGAGAGATCTGTATTGTTTATACACAGGTCTCTCCCCCTTCAGTAATTCTCGGAGATTGCCGGGTGCCGGCAGGGAATCACCGTCTAGAACACGGTGATTGACAGCTGAGGCTGCGAATGGCGGGGCAGGTAGAGCGCCCACCTGGAGCGCGCATTACCCCTTCCAGGAACTGCAAAATCACATATATATGATTTTGCACACCCGTGCCGCCCTGTAGCAGTATTTCTGCTATAGGGCAACGCGCAAGCGGTTAAAGTGTTAGCAAACCCACAACAGTAAAATCAGTCTGTATATGCAGTAAAGCATGCTTGTTATACTCACTGTGGAACCTAAGGAGTAATCCTCTGCATTGTGTAAAAAGGCTGTTTGATCCTGTCTTCTCTGATCTCTCCCTTCTTCCAGTGTCCCCTTCTTATCTCCTGATAAGACATATCATGTGGAGTCACTTTGCACATGCTTGGTTTGGTGTGTATTGCTTTTTTTTTTTCTTGGGAGAATGCATGTGATCAGCACAGGGCCAATCAGGACTGCCCAGACAGAGGTCAGGGGTTCTGCATCCTCCTAGAGCAGAATAAAAACTCCTCCTACAAGATTAACCCTTGCTTGGCTGGACACTGATAGAAGTCACAAGACTGATCTAACTGCTGATGAGAAAAGGTATTTAACAGTTTATATTTACTAAAATAATTGCATTTCCATGTTCTGTGTACTGTGGGAGACCAGATATAGTGAATGCAGGGTCCGGGGAGACCAGATATAGTGAATGCAGGGTCCGGGGAGACCAGATATAGTGAATGCAGGGTCCAGGGAGACCAGATATAGTGAATGCAGGGTCCGGGGAGACCAGATATAGTGAATGCAGGGTCCGGGGAGACCAGATATAGTGAATGCAGGGTCAGGGGAGACCGGATATAGTGAATGCAGGGTCCGGGGAGACTGGATATAGTGAATGCAGGGTCCGGGGAGACCGGATATAGTGAATGCAGGGTCCGGGGAGACCAGATATAGTGAATGCAGGGTCCGGGGCGACCAGATATAGTGGATGCAGGGTCCGGGGAGAGTGGATATAGTGAATGCAAGGCCCGGGGAGACCAGATATAGTGAATGCAGGGTCCTGGGAGACCAGATATAGTGAATGCAGGGTCCGGGAAGACCGGATATAGTGAATGCAGGGTCCAGGAGACCAGATATAGTGAAAGCAGGGACTGGGGAGACCAGATATAGTGAATGCAGGGTCCGGGGAGACCGGATATAGTGAATGCAGGGACCGGGGAAACCGGATATAGTGAATGCAGGGACCGGGGAGACCGGATATAGTGAATGCAGGGTCCGGGGAGACCAGATATAGTGAATGCAGGGTCCGGGGAGACCAAATATAGTGAATGCAGGGTCCGGGGAGACCGGATATAGTGAATGCAGGGTCCAGGGAGACCGGATATAGTGAATGCAGGGTCCAGGGAGACAGGATATAGTGAATGCAGGGTCAGGGGAGACCGGATATAGTGAATGCAGGGTCCGGGGAGACCGGATATAGTGAATGCAGGGTCCTGGGAGACCAGATATAGTGAATGCAGGGTCCGGGGAGACCAGATATAGTGAATGCAGGGTCCGGGGAGACCAGATATAGTGAATGCAGGGTCCGGGGAGACCAGATATAGTGAATGCAGGGTCCGGGGAGACCAGATATAGTGAATGCAGGGTCCTGGGAGACCAGATATAGTAAATGCAGGGTCCGGGGAGACCAGATATAGTGAATGCAGGGTCCGGGGAGACCAGATATAGTGAATGCAGGGTCCGGGGTTTAGTAACACTTTAAGTGGCCATGTCAGATGCCGGCAGACCATGCCTCTGGGGGAGGTGTTCACTAGTGCACAGGGAGAGCTGTGAACAATGTAACTGATAACAGTCAATACTGTTTTTTTCTTTTTTTTTTTTTTTGTTGCATGGCGACCCCCCCTCATCCCCACCCAAAATACATGCTAGACCTGCATTCTCCTTAATGAGAGTCTAGTATGTATTTGTGGAGTTTTCTTCACGTCATTTTTTACAAAACAAAGGAAGCATGAAGGGAAATATTAGTTACCGGCAATTTAAGAGCTATTCTTTTCTTTGTAAATATGACTTTTGCTATAGTACTCTGTAGACTTCCTACAAATGCGCCCCTTCAGAGGCCAGTTTAGCCTGCTGGCACGCTGTTGTGGTGCGTTTTTCCTCCACCATGGCTGCAGCGCAGCTTATCTACGTGTTTGGAGTGGGTTAGCTGCGCTTTCCCATAGAGTTACATTGTGTCCCGTGTGTTTGGGGGGTTTTCTTAAAGCATGGCAAATATACAGCACGCAGGAGTTTTGGTGCATTCAGAAAGTGCACCAAACATGCGGGACACAATATAACTCTATGGGAAAGGACAACTAACCTGCTTCAAATGCGAGGGGAAGCTGTGCTGCTTCTGCGGTGCGGGGAAAATGCATCGCGGCAGTACGAAAGCAGGCTTAGAGAATCCCACAAGCAAACTTTTTTTTTTAAAGGAATAGTGCATTTTCAGGGGCAGTTCACACCAGAACGCACGCGTTTCCGTGAGCTTCCAATGCATTACAGTCCAGTCCAGCTTTGCAATCTATTCATTTGAATGGGCTGCAAAACGCAGTAGAACACGGGAAAAGTCATGCAAACACTTCATTTTCAGAGAGTACTGCACCAAACCGTGTGGAACTACGTTATCTTGCAATTTGGTGCCCAGAAATGTGTTGCGTTTTCAAAGTGCATTTGGGGTGCCATCAACACCTCATTGGCACCTGTAAACTCTTAGAAGGGCAGTGCGTTCACCTGCTGTGTGGGAAACTCACACGGAACACGCCTTTCCTGCACCACGTTTTGGAGTGAACGCACCTTTATTGTTTCACTTTAATCAATCATAAAATTAGCACTGTTCACAAAACTGTATCTCAACTTTTGGTGGGTACTACAGACTGGTCTGTCTAAGAATCTACAGAACTTAAGCGGGTAAGGATCCGCCATAAAAGTTTTCAAAGTACAAAGTTAAATAGTTAGGATTGTTTGTGGCATTCAAAAAGATCAGTTACAGATAATGATTTTTTTATGACTTCTCTGAGGCACATTGGGTTTTGAATGGCTTATAAGTGCAGATAAATGACAAGTGACCCGGAATCTCTGTATCGACTTTCAGTTTGTTCCTCTATGCCCATCGCCTACCTTGTCGTAGCGAGCGAGACAGACCGTGTGCGTTGTCAGCTCCAATCACACTCACAGGCAACGTAATTGACAAGGCTAAGGACTAAAGCCTAAGCTCCCTCCACAGGCCCTGAAGTGGCTAATCATGGCACAACCGGAAAAAGCCTCGCCGCTAAATCAATAAAAAGCCTTTTGACTGCATGACGGCTGCTGAGAAATCCCCAGCCGAGCTCTATAATACTGAGGTGGGAAGAGAATAGAGAAAGAGAAGAGAGAGAAAAAGAGAAGAGTAAGAGAGAGGAGGGGGGAGAGAAAGGAGGGGGGGGAGAAGGAAGAGAGAGGAGGGAAGAGAGAGGAGGGGAGAGAGAGGAGAGAGAGAGAGAGAGAGAGGAGGGGTGAGAGAAAGGAGGGGGGGAGAAGGAAGAGAGAGAGGGAAGAGAGAGGAGGGGAGAGAGAAGAGGGAGAGAGAGGAGGGAGAGAGAGGAGGGAAGAGAGAGGAGGGGAGAGAGAGAAGGGTAGAGAGAGAGAAAAGAGAGAGAGAAGAGAAAGAGAAGAGGGGGAGAGAGAGGGGGGAGAGGGAGAGAGGAGGGAAAGAAAAAAAGAAGAGGAAGAGAGAGGAGGGGAGAGAGAAAGAAAGGAGGGGGAAAGAAAGGATAGAGAGAGAAGAGAGAGGGGGGAGAGGGGAGAGAGAGAGGGGGGAGAGGGGGAGGGAGATAAAAGAGAGAGAGGGGAGAGGGTGAGGGAGAAAGAGAAGATGAAGAAAAGGGAGAGGAGAGAGAAAGAAAGGAGGGAGGGGAGAAAGAGAGAGAGAGAGGGGGGTGGAAGAGAGAGAAGTGGAAGAGAGAGAAGTGGAAGAAAGAAAGAAAGAAAGAAAGAAAGAAAGAAGAGGGGGGAGAAGAGAGATAAGGGAGGGAGAGAGAAGAGGGAAAGAGAAAAGAGGGAGGGAGAGGGGGGTACAGAGAGGGGGGAGGAAGAAGACTGAAAAGAGGGAGAGAGAAATAGAAGATGGAGGGAGAGAGAGAGAGAGAAGAGGAAGAGAGAGGATGGGAGAGAGAGAAAGAGAAGTGGAAGAGATAGGAGGGGAAAGAGAGAATAGAGAGAGAGAAGAGGGAGCGAGAAAGAGAGAGAGAAGAGAAAGAGAAGAGAGATGGGGGAGAGAGAAGAGGGAAAGAGAAAAGAGGGAGAGAGAGAGAAGAGGGAGAGAGGGGGGAGAAGAGAGAGAAAAGAGGAGAGAGAGAGAAGAGGAAGAGAGAGAGAAGAGGGAGAGAGAGAGAGAAGAGGAAAGGAGAGAGAAATAAAGGGGAGGAGAGAAGAGGGAGGAGGGAGAGAGAGAAGAGGGAGATAAAAGGGAGAGAGGGGGGGAGGAGAGAGAAGAGGGAGAGAGAGATAAGAGAAAGAGAAGAGGGAGAGAGAAAAATAGAAGAGGAAGAGAGAGGAGGGGAGAGAGAAAGAAAGGAGGGGTAAAGAGAAGAGAGAGAGGAGGGAGAGAAGAGGGAGAGAGAGAACGAGAAAGGGAGAAGGAAAGAGGTAGATGGGGAAGGGGAGACAGAGAAGAGAGTGAGAGCGAGGGAGACAAGAAGTGAGCGGGTGAAAGTGAGAGGAAGAGAGAGAAGAGAAAGAGAGGGAGGAGAGGGATAAAGAGAGCCAGAGAGGGACAGGGAAAGGGAGAGAGGGAGATGGAGAAGGAGAGAAGTAGAAAGAGAGGGAGAAGGATAGAGAAGGAAAAAAACAGAGGAGAGGAAGAGGGAGATGAAAAATGAGAGATAAAGAAAGGGAAAGAGAGAGCGTTTGTAGCGGAAGGTATTGAGGGGTGAGGAAAAGGGAGATCGAGAGAAGGAGTGGGGAAGAGAAAGAGAAGAGGGGAAGGATAAGGAGAAACAGAGAAAGATATCCAATGAAAAGCCATACATCCTGCAACAACTCTTCAGCACCATTTCCATCCCAAACCCTCAACAGTGCAGCCCAGGGCACTGCCCGAGGGCCCGGGGTCAGTAGGGGGCCCCATGAGATGCCCCTGGTACCTTTTTCATAGGCTTTTTTGAGTTTGGGCAAGGACACAGGGGCCCCATGATCCCCTATTGCCCGGGGGCCCCATGAGTTGTCAGTCTGCCCCTGGTGCAGCCTGACAAAATCTGAAATTAAATACAATATATGATTAAAAAAACATATGTTGAAGAATGAAGAAATGAAATACGCTGCCATAAAGATTGCAGACTGGCCAAGAGACAGAGGATGAGATGGTGGAAGGTGGTGCGATGGGACGGGCAGGGAGGATGGAGGGAGCGGGGTAGGAGAGGGCGGCCATACATTATCATGTTTCTTAGTGTAATTGGATTCTGGGATTGGATGTGACAGAAGCCCCTCTGGAACAGGATCACTGAGAAGAGATAATTACTTTATTCAGCTTTCTACAGGGAAAGAGGCCTGACTGGACATCACAAGACCAGCGAGGGTCCCGGACAACACCCCCACCATCACTAGATACCTCCCCTAGGAAAGGAAGGCAGACATCTGAAATAGAGCTGAGATGAAAGTAAATTTACACCGCAGTCCCACGGGGCTGAAACACAGGATGGAATCTATGTCTTCCTCTAGTTATCTATTTTTACAAAGTGTCATATTATCATTTACCACGCCAGCTTTGTAAAAATGTATCCAAGTTCAAGAACAAAAATGTAATATCTTGCAGTCCATTGGTCTTTCGATGTGTTGGCTGCATTCGTTTTGTTTTTTCATTTTCAGTTTTTTCTTCCTTTATTTTAACCTGTGTATTCTGTGAATAATATACTTCCCATCTGAAGCAGGCCATACACTATACCAGGGGTCTCCAAACTATCTAAGCAAAGGCCCAGTTTACTGTCCTTCATGCTTTAGGGGGCTGGACTGTGGCCAATGAGAGCCAAAAATGCCCTGGCCTTAGTGCCCTATCATTAATGGGAGGAATAGTGCCCCATTGTTGCCGTCAGGGAGAAGACTAGTGTCAGGAATGGACTCAGCACTGGTGGTGGGACTCACCTGCCGTGTGGGCTGCAGTACCAGGGCTGAGCAGCGGGTGCTCTCAGCAGCCAGAAGCTCACTCCTGCAATCCGCCAAACCTGGGGCTGATTGCAGAAGGTGTATTTTAGGAATGACCAGGCCTGTGATCAGGGCCTTGGTGTATGTTTTCCCATGAGCCCCTGTACCTGGTATCCTGTGTTCCTGCTTCGTTGCTGACCCTGCTTGATCCTGACCTCTGCTGACCGTCTCCTGTTGAATCCCTGGCTTGCCTGACCATCCTTCTGCCTGATCCCCTGTACCACGCTGCCCGTGAGTTACTGAACCCAGCTTGTGACCCTGACCATTCTCTGCCTGCTCCTTTGGTACCTTGCTGCCCGCACGTTGCTGACCTGGCCCGTCTGACCACGCTAACTACTCTGCCATCCATCCATCCTGCACGGATCCAGCCGTCCCTGCTCACACCTTCTGCCTCTTCACATCAGGCATTCTACCTGCACATACCTCTGGCGGATCCCTCTACCACTAGCAGGTGTACTCAGGGGCCGCGACTTGGTTCCTGTCTGCTCCAAGTCCATCCCCACCATCAGGGGCCCTGGTGAATAAGCAGACTGGGACTTAGACTCCGCGCCCTGGGGAATCCTGTCCTGAGGACCGCTAGAAGTACCACCAGACGGTTATTACAGAACCCTACGGCCGGCCTGACCATTCCACCTCTCCAGCCCTGACTGCGCCTGTGTTCCTGCACATACTAAGATTAGTGGAAGGTTGGTTTGTTCACTGTGCGTTATATATCTGGGTGGCTAATAATAATTATATTGTACCTGAAGTCTGCGTTTCCCTGTGTCAGTCCACACCTTTCTGGTCACTCCTAGATTCCTGACAACTAGTACCCCATTGTTGTTATCAATGAGAAGATCCCAGCCACAGCACCACCTGCCTGGGGTTTGCATGTTCTCCCTGTGCCTGCATGGGTTTCCTCCGGGTACTCCGGTTTCCTCCCACACTCTAAAGACATGCTGGTAGGTGAATTGGATCCTGTGTAAATTGGCCTTAGTATGTGTATGTATGAATGTAAGTTAGGGACCTGAGACTGTACGCCCCTTGAGGGTTAGGGACTGATGTGAATGTACAATATATATGTAAAGCGATGCATAAATTGACAGTGCTATATAAGTACCTGAAATAAGTAATAATAAATGTTAAAGAGTTAAGCTGCCGGTGGATTTAGCCAAGTCAGCAAGTGGCCATACTGTGCACACAGACTGAGTCTAAGGTATGTAAATACATATTTCAACATTTAAATCAGAACAATTTCTTATTTGTTCTTGTGTTTAGCACTGTTTTTTAACAAGCCAGTTTAATGGTTAAAACCTGGAAGATTAGGGACCTTAGATTGTACACCCCTTGAGGGTTAGGGACTGATGTGAATGTACAATATATATGTAAAGTCCTGCGTAAATTGACAGCACTATACTGTACAAGTATCTGAAATAAAGAAATAGTACCAGGGGCGGACTGACCATTTGGAAACTCAGGCACTGCCCGAGGGCTCAGGGTCAGTAGGGGGCCCCATGAGATGCCCCTGGTACCATTTTCATAGGCTTTTTTGAGCTTGGGCAAGGACACAGGGGCCCCATGATCCCCTATTGCCCGGGGCCCCATGAATTGTCAGTCCGCCCCTGAATAGTACCCCATTGTTGCTATCAATGAGAAGAATAGTACCCCATTCATGGTGTCAGTAGGGGGCAATGGAGCTCCAACATTGGTGTCAGTTGGTGGAATAGTGCCCCAAGGGCCAGATAAAGGCAAGTAAAGGGCCACATCCGGCCCCCGGGCCCCAGTTTGGAGACCACAGAACTATACAATCACATGTTACAATCTCCGTGACAGTGTGACAATGCAGGAGCACAGTCAGGACATAGGAACTGGAACAGGGACCTGCATGGCAGGATCAACAGGGATTTTTTTATCGAAATCTCTATATTTAAATAGATTCTAAATGACTTTTGAAATGACATTGAAGTTTTTATTTCATTCGAGTGATTGGGTTTACATCACCGCTAACTAAGGTATTATTATACAGAGTCTGCATAAACAGCTAAGGAAGTGCAGAAACAGGAGGGGATTGTTTAAGGAGCGGCTTCTGTATTCATTTTGGCAGCATGGTGTGATCGCTCATGGAGCACAATTAATAATTTAGGATGTGACTTTTGTGAGCAATCACACGTTATTCAAACAGGCCCGGAGCATAATAAATGTTCATCTCCAGCTACTGCCGACACTCAGAGCAGCCAGCAATTCGATGGCCTAAATTGATTTCATGCGCAGCCTGTCAGTTTACAAGAATCCAGCGACTTCGGAAAATGCCAACCTCCCCGCTCAGCAATTAGAAGGGACTCTATTAGTCCTTGTAAGGTGATGGATAGACTGCTTTTTTCAACATGCGACAGAATGGGTATGAAAAAATATATGATTTGGGGGCTCATTCACACCAGCAGTTGGGTGTCGCATTGTGGTGATGCTTGCTGTCCTGCAAACCACGGCAATGTATGTTAAATGCATTACTGCAATGCGGTGCCATTCATTCCTAATAGCTCTCCAATAGACCATGCGGACTGGCAGGAGTTACACCGCAGTGCGATACGCAGGAAATTGTGGTGCAGTGTGCTGCAAAAAATGGAGCATGCCTCATATATTGGCAGCACATTGCACTGCACATTAACTTGCAACACGTGTAATGTGTGACGCCGCATGTTGCTGAGATGCTTGCAGTAATATGCGTGTTACCACATTGCCATAGTGGGTCCTTAGGAACTAAGTAGAGCCATTATTTATTTTTAAATTTTGGGTCAGAACCCCCTTTTATGACCCCACTGGGGGGATTCAACCTCTACTTTTTCTGTTGGCTGCTTTCATAGAAAAAGAAAATGACGGGCAATCCAAAATTTTACAGCCGTCCCTAGAACAGGAATAGAAAGGTAATATTTCAATAGGGACACTTGTTCTGGTGAAAACGGTCTAAAAGGATTGGCCCCACTTTGCAGCGATTAGGCCAGGACACTATCCCGCAGTGTACCCCAGATCCAGGACACTATCCCGCAGTGTACACCGGATCCAGGACACTATCCCGCAGTGTACCCCGGATCCAGGACACTATCCCGCAGTGTACACCGGATCCAGGACACTATCCCGCAGTGTACCCCAGATCCAGGACACTATCCCGCAGTGTACCCCAGATCCAGGACACTATCCCGCAGTGTACACCGGATCCAGGACACTATCCCGCAGTGTACACCGGATCCAGGACACTATCCCGCAGTGTATACCGGATCCAGGACACTATCCCGCAGTGTACACCGGATCCAGGACACTATCCCGCAGTGTACCCCGGATCCAGGACACTATCCCGCAGTGTACCCCGGATCCAGAACACTATCCCGCAGTGTACACTGGATCCAGGACACTGTCCAGCAGTGTACTTCAGATCCAGGACACTATCCCGCAGTGTACACCGGATCCAGGACACTATCCCGCAGTGTACACCGGATCCAGGACACTATCCAGCAGTGTACTTCAGATCCAGGACACTATACCGCAGTGTACACCGGATCCAGGACACTATACCGCAGTGTACTTCAGATCCAGGACACTATACCGCAGTGTACACCGGATCCAGGACACTATCCCGCAGTGTACATCGGATCCAGGACACTATCCCGCAGTGTACATCGGATCCAGGACACTATCCCGCAGTGTACACCGGATCCAGGACACTATCCCGCAGTGTACATCGGATCCAGGACACTATCCCGCAGTGTACACCGGATCCAGGACACTATCCCGCAGTGTACACCGGATCCAGGACACTATCCCGCAGTGTACACCGGATCCAGGACACTATCCTGCAGTGTACATCGGATCCAGGACACTATCCCGCAGTGTACACCGGATCCAGGACACTATCCCGCAGTGTACACCGGATCCAGGACACTATCCCGCAGTGTACACCGGATCCAGGACACTATCCCGCAGTGTACACCGGATCCAGAACACTATCCCGCAGTGTACCCCGGATCCAGAACACTATCCCGCAGTGTACACCGGATCCAGGAAACTATCCCGCAGTGTACACCGGATCCAGGACACTATCCCGCAGTGTATATCGGATCCAGGACACTATCCCGCAGTGTACATCGGATCCAGGACACTATCCCGCAGTGTACATCGGATCCAGGACACTATCCCGCAGTGTACATTGGATCCAAGACACTATCCCGCAGTGTACATCGGATCCAGGACACTATCCTGCAGTGTACATCGGATCCAGGACACTATCCCGCAGTGTACACCGGATCCAGGACACTATCCCGCAGTGTACACCGGATCCAGAACACTATCCCGCAGTGTACCCCGGATCCAGAACACTATCCCGCAGTGTACACCGGATCCAGGAAACTATCCCGCAGTGTACACCGGATCCAGGACACTATCCCGCAGTGTATATCGGATCCAGGACACTATCCCGCAGTGTACATCGGATCCAGGACACTATCCCACAGTGTACATCGGATCCAGGACACTATCCCGCAGTGTACATTGGATCCAAGACACTATCCCGCAGTGTACATCGGATCCAGGACACTATCCTGCAGTGTACATCGGATCCAGGACACTATCCCGCAGTGTACACCGGATCCAGGACACTATCCTGCAGTGTACACTGGATCCAGGACACTATCCCGCAGTGTACACCGGATCCAGGACACTATCCCGCAGTGAATCCCCGGATCCAGGACACTATCCCTCAGTGTACACTGGATCCAGGACACTATCCCGCAGTGAATCCCCGGATCCAGGACACTATCCCGCAGTGTACATCGGATCCAGGACACTATCCCGCAGTGTACACCGGATCCAGGACACTATCCCGCAGTGTACACCGGATCCAGGACACTATCCCGCAGTGTACACCGGATCCAGGACACTATCCTGCAGTGTACACCGGATCCAGGACACTATCCCGCAGTGTACACCGGATCCAGGACACTATCCTGCAGTGTACATCAGACAGTATTTCACACTCCATATTGGAACCAGTGTACTGAACCGCTAAGTACAACCATCCCCTGGCTCTTGATTCCAGTCTTGGATGAGACATTTGGCACCTTTAGGCTGCTTTCACACTGATCTTTTTTTTTTTACAGCTTTTTTTAACACTCAGCCTAAAGGTGCCAAATAGTAACATACACATTCCATACATGGGACCACGTGTTCCTATGGAACTCTTCACACTAATCTGTTGCGGGTCCGATGCACTTTTCAAAGTTCTGATTGCTACAATTTGGTGCAGTAAAAAAAATCGCACCAAAACTGCACCTCCCCATTGAGATCAATGGAAAACACATTAAAAACAGTTGCGTTTCTGGTGCAGTTTTTGAGTCACACGTCATGACTCAGAGCAAACACGGTAAAAACATAGCAAAAACGCAGCAAACAATGCATATGTGTTTTTGCCGCAGATCAGTGTGAAAGTATCCTTCTAGTCCCATATTTTTGGAGGATTGTGTTTGTTACAATAGAAGGGAAATAACATCTGCATGTGCGGTCTGCACTGGATCGCTGAACAGGTATAAGCCTTGGTTCACACCTATGCGTTTTTAGTGCGTTTTGCAGAAACGCACTACAGTACGATTAACATGGTTTTCTATGGATCTAGTTCACATCTGTGCGATTTGAGGCAGCGCAATTTTTTGGAAAGGGTCAAAGCAGGGGTGGACTAACCATTTGGAAACTCGGGCACTGCCCGAGGGCCCGGGGTCAGTAGGGGGCCCCATGAGATGCCCCTGGTACCTTTTTCATAGGCTTTTTTGAGTTTGGGCAAGGACACAGGGGCCCCATGATCCCCTATTGCCCGGGGGCCCCATGAGTTGTCAGTCCGCCCCTGGGTCAGAGATCCTTTCCGATTACGTTTTGTGTGTAATGGACTTAAACAGACCCACACCAAAAATGAAAATGTTGGTGTTGCATTTTTAGGCCTTTTTTTGTTTTGCACTTTTTTTGGGGTCATAGGAAACTATGACAGTTCTGATCATTTAGTAGCGACTTTGATGCTACTTGAGTATCAGAGAGTATAAAAATGTAACGTTGCCTTAAAGTCGCAGTCGTAAAGTTGCCTTAAAGTTCCTTCATAGGAAAGTATGACAGTTCTATTCATGTAGTGCGACTTTAATACAATTTCAATGCGACTTTGCACTCTCTGGCACTCAAGCAGCATCAAAGCAGTGGAGGAACCTTTATGTGCCCAAAGTCGCATATTTTTTTTTTGACATAGAAAAGTATGACAGTTCTGTTCATGTAGTGTGACTTTGATGCGACTTTGCACTCTCTGGCATTCAATCAGCATCAATGTCACATCAAAGTAGTGCAGGAACCTTTATGTGCCAAAAGTCACATTTTTTTGCATAGGAAAGTATGACAGTTCTGTTCATGTAGTGCGACTTTAATGCAACTTTGATGCAACTTTGCACTCTCTGGCATTCAAGCAGCATCAAAGTCACATCAAAGTAGTGCAGGAACCTTTATGTGGCAAAAGTCGCATATTTGTTTTGGCATAGGAAAGTATGACAGTTCTGTTCATGTAGTGCAACTTTGATGCGACTTTGATGCGACGTTGCACTCTCTGGCATTCAAGCAGCATCAAAGTAGTGCAGGAACCTTTATGTGCCAAAAGTCACATATTTGTTTTAGCATAGGAAAGTATGACAGTTCTGTTCACATAGTGCGACTTCAAGGCGACTTTACACTTTTAAACTCTCTGGCACTCAAGTAGCATCAAAGCCGCTACTACATGAACAGAACTGTCATACTTTCCTATGCCAAAACAAATATGCGACTTTTTGGCACATAAAGGTTCCTGCACTACTTTGATGTGACTTTGATGCTGCTTGAATGCCAGAGTGCAAAGTCGCATCAAAGGCGCATCAAAGTCGCACTACATGAACAGAACTGTCATACTTTCCAATGCAAAAAAATTTGACTTTGGGCACATAAAGGTTCCTGCACTACTTTGATGTGACTTTCATGCTGCTTGAATGCCAGAGAGTGCAAAGTCACATCAAAGTCGCACTACATGAACAGAACTGTCATACTTTCCAATGCAGAAAAATGTGACTTTGGGCACATAATGGTTCCTGCACTACTTTGATGTGACTTTCATGCTGCTTGAATGCCAGAGAGTGCAAAGTTGCATCAAAGTCGCATCAAAGTCGCACTACATGAACAGAACTGTCATACTTTCCCACTGGCAAAAAAAAAGGAAAACGCATCAAAAACACTTAAAAAAACAATAAAAAGGTGTGCTCAAAATTGCGAAACGCACCATAAAAAACACATCAACCACAACCTGCATAGATGTGACGCCAGCCCTAGGAAGGGATCTTCCTTTGTATCAGACATGGGGCCATTCCGCTCCTGATGAAGTCATTGGCTAGCATGGCGTAGAGCCGGCAGATGTCATGGGATGGAGCCATGTATATTTATGGTGAAATCTGGCTATTGGAAGTAATAGATTACAGGCCAAGGTGGGGTGGGGGCGTCCTGGGGGGAATCGCTAATAGTTCTCTGCTCAGTGTCTGGATGCATTAGTCAAATACAGAATGGTCCTATAAGGAGGAGGAGGGGGGGGGGGGGAATGGGGGTCGATAGATAACAAGGGGGGGCAGGTGCAGCTGAGATGGGACCACAAGAAGCTTTCAGAACACTAATTTCATTAGCAGCCGCCTTAACCCTTTATTCCCCAAATCAGTTCTTGAAATCTCTCCTGCGGTCTGCCTGGCCTGGTCTGCATACATTGATGTAATATATTCCTGCACTCAGGCAGAGCGCAGACAGGTGAACAGAGAAGTGCTCGGCGCGTTGGAAGCCGCCTCGTCCGCCATCGATCTGTATTTGTTTGTACGGTTTTATACCTGGCCGTACGGAGCTGCCGACCGCGTTGGCGGAAGAATATTCTGGAACAATAAAAAGGTTTTCCTGCAGAGAACTGGCAAAGGGAGAAGTGTTGGGAGGATTCCCTGGATTAGATCATCATCCTTAGTCACCGGTCACACCGCTGCCATTTAAAATTGCGTGATTGATGTGCATTTCAGCTCGATTTCAGGTGCGATTTCTGAAGACTTTATTGCGACTCGTGAAGATTTTCAAAGATTTCTTGCAAGTTGCGGTGCGATTTCCATGATATTCTATGTATGTGAAGTTGCAGCAAAACTGCAGAAAAAGTGATGCAAGAACTACTTTCGAAATTGTGCTGCAGCAAATCGCACGTGTTAAGACGCTGACATTCACATTTATTAGATTATTATTATACAGGATTTATATAGCGCCAACCAGGGGCGGACTGACAACTCATGGGGCCCCCGGGCAATAGGGGATCATGGGGCCCCTGTGTCCTTGCCCAAACTCAAAAAAGCCTATGAAAAAGGTATTAGGGGCATCTCATGGGGCCCCCTACTGACCCCGGGCCCTCGGGCAGTGCCCGGGTTTCCAAATGGTCAGTCCGCCCCTGGCGCCAACAGTTTGCTCAGCGCATTACAATATAATGGGAGACAATACAGCAACAATACAGTTCAATACAAGAGGGTTAGGAGGGCCTGATCTTGGGAGCTTACAATCTAGGAGATGCTGTTTCAGGTGCAATTTCAATTCGCAAATCGCATATGAAATTGCACCGGTCTGACCGGGCACTAAAAGCGATATTAGGCTAGGTGCACACCTATGCAGTTTGCGTTTGATCCATTTCTGCAGTGATTTTTGCGTTTTTGCACATGCATTTATTTTAACATTCTTTATGCACAGGGGCGGACTGACCATTGGGGGCCCGGGGTCAGTAGGGGGCCCCATGAGATATCCCTGGTACCTTTCATAGGCTTTTTTGAGTGTGGATGAGGACACAGGGTCCCCATGATCCCCTATTGCCCGGGGGCCCCATGAGTTGTCAGTCCACCCCTGGTTGTACCTGTTTACAGTATTCTCTTCTGTACATCTGTTCAAAGTCCAACATTTATGAAACTTTTATGAGCTGTCAGAAATAAGGGGCTGGAGAGCTGAATCTACACACTGAAGAGCTCATTGAAGACAGCTCTGACAGCTGATTGGAGGGAAGGGACACACCCCTCCTTCACACAGCACACAGGAAGAGAACTGAGGCTGTCAATCACAGGCTGTGTGCTGGAGCTCCCTCCCCTGTCACCTTTTTATCTCTAGGTGTCAGGAAAACTTGTCAAGCATGATTCATGCTGATAGCAGAGAGAAGCAGTAGACAAAAAAGACACTTAGCGCTCTTAATTGAGACACTACAGAGGGATATGCTTTGTTCATATTTCATGTCTGAGGTTTACAACCACTTTAATATAGCTCTTACAGGTCTTACAGGAGTGTCCATTATACAGTTCCAGCAAATATCCACTTCAGAGGTCAGTGTTCTAATCCTGCCATATCCCTCCCTCTGGTTGTAAATGGGATAATTACAAGGCGCAGGTATTTTCCTCTGCGGTAATTGTCCATTGTGTACCTGGCTGGAGACCGGCAAACTGCGCGGTAGTCAGGATCCCCTGTAATCAAATCCGGCCTCATTGGTCTGGATACTAAAGAAGAATAGCTCAGTGATAGATCCTGAAATGACCAGCAAATGTGCATCTGATGCAATGCCTGCCGACCCAAGTGTTACTTCTCCAACGTATGAGTGTGACTCAGTTCCTGGGAGCTGTAATGAAAGGAGCCATTCTTCTCCTATCTATGTACCTACAGTGAAGGAAATAAGTATTTTATCCCCGGCTGATTTTGAATGTTTGCCCACTCACAAAAAAATGATCAGTCTAAAAACCGAATGTTCGGTGTATTGTAACACTGAGAGACAGAATAGCAACAAAAAATTCAAAAGAAATGCATGTCTAACAAATTATGCACTGATTTGCATGTTCATGAGGGAAATAACTATTTGATCCCCTATCATTCAGCAGGATTTCTGGCTACCAGGTGTCTTTCATACAGGTAACAAGCAGAGATTAGAAGCAGTCTCTTAAAGGTAGTGCTGCTAATCTCATTGTGTTACCTGTATAAAAGACACCTGTCCACAGGAGCAATCAAACCATCAGATTCCAAACTCTCCACCATGGTAAAGACCAAAGAGATGTCCAAGGATGTCAGGACAAGATTGTAGACCTACACAAGGCTGGATTGGGCTACCAAACTATCGCCGAGCAGCTTGGTGAGAAGGTGACAACAGTTGGTGCAATCATTCGCAAATGGAAGAAACATAGGTCTGGTGCACCATGCAAGATCTCACCTCGTGGAACAGTGAGGAATCATCCCAGAACTGCATGTGAGGATCTTGTCAATGATCTCCAGGCAGCTGGGACCACAGTCACCAAGAAAACAATTGGTAACACACTACGCCGACAAGGATTGAAATCCTGCAGTGCCCGCAAGGTCCCTCTGCTCAAGAAAGCACATGTCCAGGCCCGTCTGAAGTTTGCCACTGAACATCTGAATGATGCAGAGGAGGACTGGTGGGAAGTGTTGTGGTCAGATGAGACCAAAATTGAGTTCTTTGGCATCAACTCAACTACCCCATTGTTAGTATCAGTGGAAGGAATAGTGCCCCATTGATGGTATCAGTGACAGGAATGGTACCCCATCTTTGGTATTAGTGAGGGGAATAGTGTCCCATCTTTGGTGTCAATGAGAGGAATAGTGTCCCATCTTTGATGTTAGGTGGATGAACAGCACCCCATTGTTGGTGTCAGTGAGAGGATTAGTGCCCCATTGATGGTATCAGTGGCAGGAATGGTACCCCATCTTTGGTATTAGTGAGGGGAATAGTGCCCAATCTTTGGTGTCAGTGAGAGGAATAGTGCCCCATCATTGGTATTAGTGGGAGGAATAGTGCCCAATCTTTGGTGTCAGTGAGAGGAATAGTGCCCCATCATTGGTATTAGTGGGAAGAATAGTGCCCCAAGATTGGTTTCAGTTGGAGAAAAGTGTCTTATATTAGTGGGAAGAATAGTGCCCCAAGGGCTGGATAAAGGCAAGTAAAGCAGAGCCATCCAAAGCAGTGTGCCGAGCTGACAGGGAGGAGAACTGTTTAGTTTACAAACAGTTCTCCTCCCCGTCAGAGATGCTTGGCAATCACCAGGCACCGGAGAGTAATCACCGGCCGGGACCTGGGGATTGACAGCTGTGGCCGAGAATGGCGGTGCGTGGGCCCCCCCTACCCGGAAATGTAAAATCACGTTTATATATATGTGATTTTGCGCACCCGTGCCGCCCTGTAGCAGTACATCTGCTATAGGGCGGTCGCAAAGTGGTCAATATCAATAAAATGTTTTAAATCGCCCTACAAATATATATTTGGAATCAAATCTTTATTATTTTTTTGGCAATAACATGGTGTGGTGGAGTTCTGCCAGTCGCAGGCTGTGTCCAGCCCCTCCAGCTTGCATCTTAGGGAGTTGAAGCCATTCAGATGTGATAGGGAGGAAATGCTCACTGAAAACTGAGCATGTGCAGTAGCTGCCATCACTGCTCTGCAAAATCCCCAACTGCATTGGGGACATGGAGTGGAGGGGGAGACAGAGAACAGCAGGATCAGCTAAGTTTTTTGCAGAATACAGAAACCGAATCCCATAGTGAATGAGTAAGAATGAACAGCATGTAATACGCCATATACTGGTAGTTTTTTATGATGTGGCACTTTGATGGTTTTCTGACTTTTCATCTTGATACATGCAAATATATACACTGTATTTTGGTCGAACTCACTGTCTTTTATACTAATATGCTCGAGTTATTAAATAAGCCAAGGGGCGCTTCTTACAGCTCCACATGGAACTTTTGCAAGATTAATTTCACTCAGAATGACACTTTAAGGTTTATGCAAATAAATCGTCTGCAGAACTCGCTCCAGCGGAGACGTTTTATCATTATTAAAATAAGGATTTTCCCAGAAACATTTATATACAGAAATCGGGGGCTTAGCAGTTATCAATTTGGTCCCGCAATGCTGAGTTTTGTTCCTGTGAAGGTCATGAACTGCTTGGATTTTTATGTCATCCTCCTCTTATTGGAGGATTTAATCAGTTTCCCCAAAAATGTGTCACAAAGTTTAATCGTCTTCCAGTTGGTTTGGCCCTAAGCCCGGGTTCACACTGATGCGGTGCGGAATTTGCGGCGTTTTCTGTGCGAATTCCGCACCACATCAGAATCGCATCCCGTTCATGTGAACCGCTGCGGGTGTGTATGTTAAGTTAACAACACCCCGAAAGCGGTCCGCAAAATGCTGTGCGATGTGCAGAATCGGATTTCATAGGTGTGAATACCCATGTGATCCGATTCTAGTGCGGACCAAAGAAAAGGGTCCTGCGTCTCCATTCGCACTGCACACAATTCGCATGTGATTTGCACAGGAATGCGGTGCGGTTCCTGTGTGAATCACATGCGATCAGGGGCGGACTGACAACTCATGGGGCAATGGGGGATCATGGGGCCCCTGTGTCCTTGCCCAAACTCAAAAAAGCCTATGAAAAAGGTACCAGGGGCATCTCATGGGGCCCCCTACTGACCCCGGGCCGTCGGGCAGTGCCCGCGTTTCCAAATGGTCAGTCCACCCCTGCATGTGATGTACCGCACCGCATATATGTGAGCCCGGGCTAAAAGCAAAGTAGTGTGTTTTTTGAAAAGTAGTGCATGCACTGATGCGATAAAATGAATGGGCTAAAAACTGCACAGCATTGAGTTGCATAGGAATCGCAGAGGAATGTGATCCATGATCCTGTGTGATTCAGGTGTACTGCATTTTTACTGTTCTTTCTGCCTGGAAACTGAGAAAAGTCTATGGCGTCCAAAAAGTGTCCCTTTAGGTCAATAGCGGTTTTAGACCGGCTAGAGAACAGCGATAGTAAATCAGAACCACTTGCAGAATTGAGTGATAATGATTCGTGGGGGAAATTCCTCATCAGACACTGAAAACGATTTTGCGACTTTGCTCAGTGATGTGCGAACTTGGCGCTATATTTCAAATTTCAGTATTTTTGGTTTGATTATATTATTGAATTACATTTATTATTATATTATAATTTTTTATGATTATTTATTAAATTATAATTTACGATTTCGTGTTTCAAATTTTATCCTACCCGGGATGTTTACTAGACTCTTGTTCAGGCAGATTTCAGTGAATTATTCCTAAAAATTACAGGCCTACAATAAAAAAAATACATATTTCCATGCAAAAAAATTTACCGCTTTGAGCACAGAAATACTGACATACTCAGACCGCTAGGGAGGTTAACAGAACAAGCTTTCCAGCAAATGTAACAGTTAGAGGGTTGAGACAAACCATTTACCACTGGCAGAGGTTCTTACAATGATCAGCTTTAATTTATTTATAGAATTAGGCTTTAATTTGTTAAAGTGTTACTAAACCCAGGACCCTGCATTCACTATATCTGGTCTCCCCGGACCCTGCATTCACTATATCTGGTCTCCCCGGACCCTGCATTCACTATATCTGGTCTCCCCGGGCCCTGCATTCACTATATCTGGTCTCCCCGGACCCTGCATTCACTATATCTGGTCTCCCCGGACCCTGCATTCACTATATCCGGTCTCCCCGGACCCTGCATTCACTATATCTGGTCTCCCCGGACCCTGCATTCACTATATCTGGTCTCCCCGGACCCTGCATTCACTATATCTGGTCTCTCCAGACCCTGCATTTACTATATCTGGTCTCCCAGGACCCTGCATTCACTATATCTGGTCTCCCCAGACCCTGCATTCACTATATCTGGTATTCCAGGACCCCGCATTCACTATATCCGGTCTCCCAGGACCCTGCATTCACTATATCTGGTCTCCCCAGACCCTGCATTCGCTTTATCTGGTCTCCCAGGACCCTGCATTCGCTATATCTGGTCTCCCAGGACCCTGCATTCGCTATATCTGGTCTCCCCTGACCCTGCATTCGCTATATCTGGTCTCCCAGGACCCTGCATTCGCTATATCTGGTCTCCCCGGACCCTGCATTCGCTATTTCTGGTCTCCCCGGACCCTGCATTCACTATATCTGGTCTCCCAGGACCCTGCATTCGCTATATCTGGTCTCCCAGGACCCTGCATTCGCTATATCTGGTCTCCCAGGACCCTGCATTCACTATATCCGGTCTCCCCGGACCCTGCATTCACTATATCTGGTCTCCCAGGACCCTGCATTCACTATATCTGGTCTCCCAGGACCCTGCATACACTATATCCACTCTCCCAGGACCCTGCATTCACTATATCTGGTCTCCCCGGACCCTGCATCCACTATATCTGGTCTCCCCGGACCCTGCATTCACTATATCTGGTCTCCCCGGACCCTGCATTCGCTATATCTGGTCTCCGCGGACCCTGCATTCGCTATATCTGGTCTCCCACAGTACACAGAACATGGAAATGCAATTATTTTAGTAAATATAAACTGCTAAATACCTTTTCTCATCAGCAGTACATAGCAGTCTTGTGACTTCAATCAGTGTCCAGCAGAGCAGTGGTTTGAGCTTGTAGGAGGAGTTTTCTTTCTGCTCTAGGAGGATGCAAAACCCCTGACCTCTGTCTGGACAGTGCTGATTGGCCCTGTGCTGATCACATGCACTCTCCCAAGAAAAAAACAAAAAACCTCCCTAGCAATACACATCAAACTGAGCATGTGCTTGTGACTACAGATTCAGTCTGTATCAGGTGGTCATTTCAACAAAAGGAGGGGCAGAGAAGACAGGATCAAACAGCCTTTTTACACAATGCAGAGGATTAACCCCTTAGGTTCCACAGAGAGTATAACAAGCATGCTTTACTGCATATACAGACTGATTGTACTGTTGTGGGGTTAGTAACACTTTAAGTCCATCTAACTCTGCTAGTGCACTTCACACTACCCTCTCCCAGACTGACAAAGGTGTTTCTGTTGCTCTTAGTAACACCCTAAGACAGGAACGGTGTTACTGGCCAGATCACCAAAATAAAGTTAAAAGGAAAAAAAAACAAACAAAAAACAAATGTATCCGCCGCATCTAATGACCGGTAAGCTACAATGTATGACAATTCATTCTTGGGTTTAATTATTCTTTGAAAATGCAATTAACACCCAACAGAAGCCTTTCATGACCTATCAAAAGTAAGAATTAATAAATGTAACTGGTCGGATCACCAGTAAAAATGGCCTAACAAAAAAATGAATGCAGCCAAAAACATCTGGATTGATAAGCTGCAATAAAGTAAAGTTTTCTTTTTCTGCCTTATTTATTTCAGGTACTTATATAGAGCCATCAATTTACGCAGCACTTTACATATATATTGTACATTCACATCAGTCCCTAACCCTCAAGGGGTGTACAATCTAAGGTCCCTCACATTCATACATACACATACTAGGGACAATTTAGACAGGATCCAATTAACCTACCAGCACGTCTTTGGAGTGTGGGAGGAAACCAGAGTACCCAGAGGAAACCCATACAGGCACAGGGAGAACATGCAAACTCCAGGCAGGTGGTGCTGTGGTTGGGATTTGAACCCCCTGACCTTAGTACTGCGAGGTGGAAGTGCTAACCATTTAGCCACTGTGCTGTTTTAACAAGTATGAAACCCTCAGCAACTGTATATTTTGTATAATTTCTGAATTTCAGCTTGAATGATATGACTGGGCTCTGTGTTCTGTATAGGAGGAAAAGTATCACCACCAAATTATGGAAATAAAATATTTAAAAAAATAAATTATCAACAAAATAATAATAACAACAATAATAATAATAAATATTAAATATATACTGTATATAAAATAAAACTTTTAAAAACAATATAAGATATAATACAATAACCTTTTTATAAAAAATATAAATATAATATAATTGTATGTAAATATAATACAATTTTTATAAAACTAAAATTTTGTATAAAATAATTTTTTTTTGTTGCAGATTTTTGTAATGACAATAAAAATAAACAAACTTCATTCAAATACACGTGAAAAAGCACAGAAAAAATGATATATATTGTCAGTAATGCTTGAGCTACCCATAGCCAGAATACAATTAATAATAATAAATATTAAATATATACTGTATATAAAATAACACTTTTAAAAACAATATAAGATATAATACAATAACCTTTTTATAAAAAATATAAATATAATACAATTTTGATAAAACTAAAATTTTGTATGAAATAATTTTTTTTTATTGCAGATTTTTGTAATGACAATAAAAATAAACAAACTTCATTCAAATACACGTGAAAAAGCACAGAAAAAAAAAATATATATTGTCAATAATGCTTGAGCTACCCGTAGCCAGAATACAATTATGTCTGACCGCTGTGGGTTGTTTGTCACTGGCCTTAACATTTGCAGCAGAATTTGTTATCATTCTGAGCATAGCAGGCCTGATTGTCCTGGTCACAGGGGGATAAAAGAGTTAATAATCTGCACCCCTGCTGCTGTCCTGTCTGCCCCCATGTTGCCTATTAGGAGGATGAATGTGTTAGCAGCAGGTCTGGACTCTGGAGCAACAGGCACATCTGCCTTTCCCAGCATGTCCCAGAGCCGGGGAGGGCAGATCAGAGGCGGCCAGCCCCACTGATTACTCTAATCCCTTTTCTCATTCTCACTTGTAGATAATGCTGGGAGGGAGTCTGGCAAATGTGACCAACCAAACCCCCCCCCCCTCTACCACCACCCCCAAATCACACATTTCTAACACCCCCCTCCTGGACATCCCTCTGGCGTTGTCACTTGGATTATGACATCATCCCCCTCTGACTCAGGTAACCCTAGACCTCTGATCAAGGCAGCAGAATTCTGTGATCTCAGACAAGGAGGGGTATCAGGTTCTATTTCCAGAAGGTACAAAGCACAATTTGGCAACATAATTTCATAAGTGACGCAACCTCTCCGATGATAAAAATTTGGGTGTCCAAAAATTTTGTTTTCTTTATTTTCAGATAGATTTTGAAAAATGAAACACGAATATACCGTATTTTTCGCTCCATAAGACGCACTTTTTCCCCCCCAAAAAAGGGGGGGAAATGTCAGTGCGTCTTATGGAGCGAATATAAAGCGGCTGGTCCGGTATTTTTGCGGCCACCATGTCAGAATACCGGGCCGGCCGCTCAGCTGTTCTCTCCTGCAGGGCCTTACCTGTTCCTCGCTCCAGCGCTGCACAGTCTTCCCGCGCTGGCTTCTGTGACAGCCGGGTGCCCACTGCGCATGTGCTGCGCTTTGTGAATGATCCGGTGTCTTCTGGGACACATGAAAGGTCCCAGAAGGCGCCGGGCCATTCACAAAGCGCAGCGCTTCTCGCACATGCGCAGTGGGCACCCGGCTGTCACAGAAGCCGGCCCGGGAAGAAGAGGGAAGGACAACTCCGCGGAAGTGGGAGCGGGTACCTGTCAAATTCAGGTACCCGCTCCCCCTCCCTCCCCAAAGGTCCGCAGTCTCTGGTCATTCCCTGCACTGTCTGCAGTCTCTGGTCATTCCCTGCACTGTCTGCAGTCTCTGGTCATTCCCTGCACTGTCTGCAGTCTCTGGTCATTCCCTGCACTGTGTCCGCAGTCTCTGGTCAACTCCTGCACTGTGTCCGCAGTCTCTGGTCATCTCCTGTACTGTGTCCGCAGTCTCTGGTCATCTCTTGTACTGTGTCCGCAGTCTCTGGTCATCTCCTGCACTGTGTCCGCAGTCTCTGGTCATCTCCTGCACTGTGTCCGCAGTCTCTGGTCATCTCCTGCACTGTGTCCGCAGTCTCTGGTCATCCCTTGCACTGTGTCCGCAGTCTCTGGTCATCTCCTGCACTGTGTCCGCAGTCTCTGGTCATCTCCTGTACTGTGTCCGCAGTCTCTGGTCATCCCCTGTACTGTGTCCGCAGTCTCTGGTCATCCCCTGTACTGTGTCCGCAGTCTCTGGTCATCTCCTGTACTGTGTCCGCAGTCTCTGGTCATCTCCTGTACCGTGTCCGCAGTCTCTGGTCATCCCTGTACCGTGTCCGCAGTCTCTGGTCATCTCTTGTACTGTGTCCGCAGTCTCTGGTCATCTCCTGTACTGTGTCCTCAGTCTCTGGTCATCTCCTGTACTGTGTCCGCAGTCTCTGGTCATCTCCTGCACTGTGTCCGCAGTCTCTGGTCATCTCCTGCACTGTGTCCGCAGTCTCTGGTCCATCTCCTGTACTGTGTCTGCAGTCTCTGGTCATCTCCTGTACTGTGTCCGCAGTCTCTGGTCATCCCTGTACTGTGTCCGCAGTCTCTGGTCATCTCCTGTACTGTGTCCGCAGTCTCTGGTCATCCCTGTACTGTGTCCGCAGTCTCTGGTCATCTCCTGTACTGTGTCCATAGTCTCTGGTCATCTCCTGTACTGTGTCTGCAGTCCATTGGTTCAGAATATTTTTTTTTCTTGTTTTTCACCTCTAAAACCTAGGTGCGTCTTATGGAGCGAAAAATACGGTATACATGCTTACCTTGGTCCACGGTGGTCCAATGGAATTATAGAAAAGTTGATGGAATCCAGCTTGCCGTCCTTAGGCCATATATATATATATATTACCATAAAAAGTCTGCGATTTATCTCAGAACACACAGGAACCATAAATGGCTGAATAAACAACCTTGAACAAATGTGACAAAGGATGTGCAGAGCACCCCCGACTTCCTCCCAACTGTACACTGACCATAGACCTGAATACACAATAAAACTGCCACTTCTCTATCTGTATACACTCACCAGCCACTTTATCAGGTCCACCTTGCCAGTACCAGGTTGGACCTCCTTTTGCCTTCAGAACAGCCTTCACTCTTCATGACAGATTCCACAAGGTGTTGGAAACATTCCTCAGAGATCTTGGTCCATATTGACATGAAGCATCACGCAGTAGCTGCAGATTTGTCGGCTGCACATCCATGAACCGTTGATACAAGGCAGGATGGATCCATGCTTTCATGTTGTTTACACCAAATTCTGACCGTACCATCTGAATGTTGCAGCTGAAATCCAGACTCATCAGACCAGGCAACGTTTTTCCAGTCTTCTATTGTCCAATTTTGGTGAGCCCGTGTGAATTGTAGCCTCCTGATCTTAGCGGACAGGAGTGGCACCAGGAGTGGTCTTCTGCTGCTGTAGCCCATCTGCTTCAAGCTTCGATGTGTTGTGTGTTCAGAGATGGTCTTCTGCATACCTTGGTTGTAACGAGTGGGTATTTGAGTGACTGTTGCCTTTCTATCATCTGGAACCAGTCTGCCTGTTCTCTGACATCAACAAGGCATTTTTCGGGCCACACAACTGCCACTCACTGGATATTTTCTCTTTTTCGGACCATTCTCTGTAAACCCCAGAGATGCCTGAGCATGAAAATCCCAGAAGATTGGCAGTTTTTTAAATACTCAGATCAGCCCTTCTGGCACCAACAACCATGCCACATTTAAAGTCACCTAAATCCCCTTTCTTCCCCATTCTGATGCTCAGTTTGAACTTCAGCAAGTCGTCTTCACCACATCTAGATGCCCAAATGCATTGAGTTGCTGCCATGTGATTGGCTGATTAGCAGTTTGTGTTACCAAGCAATTAAACCTGATAAAGTGTGTGAGTGTGTGAGTATATATATATATATACAGTCATGGCCGAAATTGTTGGCACCCTTGATATTTTTCCTGAAAATCAAGTATTTCACACAAAAAAGGTATTGCATTAACACATGTTTTGCTATACACATGTTTATTCCCTTTGTATGTATTGGAACAAATATAAAACAGAGGCAGAAAAGCAAATATGACATAATGTCACACAAAACCCCAAAAATGGGCTGGACAAAAGTATTGGCACCCTTAACTTAATATTTGGTTGCACACCCTTTGGAAAACATAACTGAAATCAGTCGCTTCCTATAACCATCAATAAGCTTCTGACACCTCTCACCCGGAATTTTGGACCACTCTTCCTTTGCAAACAGCTCCAGGTCTCTCTTATTGGAAGGACACCTTTTCCCAACAGCAATTTTAAGATCTCTCCACAGGTGTTCAATGGGATTTAGATCTGGGCTCATTGCTGGCCACTTCAGAACTCTCCAGCGCTTCTTTGCCATCCATTTCTGAGTGCTTTTTGACGTATGTTTGGGGTCATTGTCCTGCTGGAAGACCCAGGATCTTGGACGCAAACCCAGCTTTCTGACACTGGGCCCTACAGTGCGACCCAAAATCCTTTGGTAATCCTCAGATTTCATGATGCCTTGCACACAGTCAAGGCACCCAGTGCCAGAGGCAGCAAAACAACCCCAAAACATCATTGAACCTCCACCATATTTTACCGTAGGTACTGTGTTTTGTTCTTTGTAGGCCTCATTCCGTTTTCGGTAAACAGTAGAATGATGTGCTTTACCGAAAAGCTCTATCTTGGTCTCATCTGTCCACAAGACGTTTTCCCAGAAGGCTTTTGGCTTACTCAAGTACATTTTGGCAAACTGTAGTCTTGCTTTTTTATGTCTCTGTGTCAGCAGTGGGGTCCTCCTGGGTCTCCTGCCATAGCGTTTCATTTCATTTAAATGTCGACGGATAGTTCGCGCTGACACTGATGCTCCCTGAGCCTGCAGGACAGCTTGAATGTCTTTGGAACATGTTTGGGGCTGCTTATCCACCATCCGGACTATTCTGCGTTGCAATCTTTCATCAATTTTCCTCATCCGTCCACGACCAGGGAGATTAGCTACAGTGCCATGGGTTGCAAACTTCTTGATAATGTTGCGCACTGTGGACAAAGGCAAATCTAGTTCTCTGGAGATGGACTTGTAACCTTGAGATTGTTGATATTTTGCCACAATTTTGGTTCTCAGGTCCTCAGACAGTTCTCGTCTCCTCTTTCTGTTGTCCATGCTTAGTGTGGCACAGACAGACACACAATGCAAAGGTTAAGTGAACGTCTCTCCTTTTTATCTGCTTTCAGGTGTGATTTCTATATTGCCCACACCTGTTACTTGCCCCAGGTGAGTTTACAGGAGCATCACATGCTTGTAACATTCTTATTTATCCGCAGTTGTGAAAGGGTGCCAATACTTTTGTCCAGCCCATTTTTGGAGGTTTGTGTGACATTATGTCGAATTTGCTTTCTTTCCTCCCTTTTTTTGTTTTGTCCCAATACACACAAAGGGAATAAACATGTGTATAGCAAAACATGTGTTAATGCAATACGTTTCGTGAGAAATACATGATTTCCTGGAGAAATATCAAGGGTGCCAACAATTTCGGCCATGACTGTATATATATATATATATATATATATACAGCTGTGTTCAAAATAATAGCAGTCAGACATCACTAACCGGATCAATCACTGTTTTTGGTAGAAATGATACTTCTACATGGCAAATAATTTCCTAGCAGGTGTAGTAGAGTAATAGAAATCCAACAGACCCAACAGTCATGACATGCATGCTGCTGATTCTGTGTAATTGAATCACTCATTGAAAGGGGCATGTTCAAAATAATAGCAGTGTGGAGTTCTATTAGTGAGGTCATTCATTCTTTGAAAAACAGGTGGCAATTATTGCCCTTATTTAAGGAAGGAAGGCAGCAAATGTTGTACATGCTGGTTACAGTGCATTTCTCTCTGAAATTCTGAGGAAAATGGGTCGTTCCAGACATTGTTCAGAAGAACGGCGTACCTTGATTAAAAAGTTGATTGGAGAAGGGAAAACATATAAAGAAGTGCAGAAAATGATAGGCTGCTCAGCTAAAATGATCCCAAATGCTTTAAAATGGCAACCAAAACCTGAAAGACGTGGAAGAAAGCGAAAAACTACCATTCGAATGGAGAGAAGAATAGCCAAAATGGCGCGGACTCAGCCAACAATCAGCTCCAGGAAGATGAAAGAAGGTGTAAAGTTCCCTGTGAGGACTGTTACAATTAGAAGACGCCTATGTGAAGCCAAGCTATCTGCAAGAAGCCCCCGCAAAGTCCCACTGTTGAAAAAAAGACATGTGCTGAAGAGGTTACAATTTGCCAAAGAGCACATTGACTGGCCTAAAGAGAAATGGCGCAACATTTTGTGGACTGATGAAAGTAAGATTGTTCTTTTTGGGTCTAGTGGCCGGAGACAGTTTGTCAGACGACCCCCAAACACTGAATTCAAGCCACAGTACACTGTGAAGACAGTGAAGCATGGTGGTGCAAGCATCATGATATGGGGATGTTTCTCATACTACGGTGTTGGGCCTATTTATCGCACACCAGGGATCATGGATCAGTTTGAATACATCAGAATACTTGAAGAGGTCATGCTGCCTTATGCTGAAGAGGAAATGCCCTTGAAATGGGTGTTCCAACAAGACAACGACCCCAAGCACACCAGTAAACGTGCAACATCTTGGTTCCAGACCAACAAGATGGACGTTATGGAGTGGCCAGCCCAATCCCCGGATCTTAATCCAATAGAAAACTTGTGGGGTGACATCAAAAATGCAGTTTCTGAGGCAAAACCAAGAAATAGAGAAGAACTGTGGAATGTAGTCCAATCATCCTGGGCTGGAATACCTGATCACAGGGGCCAGAAGTTGGGTGACTCCATGCAACACAGATGTACAGCAGTTCTCAGAAACAGTGCGACTACAACCAAATATTCATGAAGTCATTCAAAGGAAAGCAAAATCTTCAAACATTTTTCAGTTTATATAGTGAATGTTTGAGTTTGTAAAGAAGAATACAAACACTGCGATTTTTTTGAACCGTCTAATATTCACTTTTCTTCAATTTTTTTAGAGGAAAAACACAAATTCGATATATTTTTCTTCATGTTTTGATTTGGAATAGAATGTGTCGTGTTCCCAATGCATTTGTGTGGATGGAAATAAAAGCTATTAGAAGGATTTTGAGCTTTATTCACTTTTTTCAACACACTGCTATTATTTTGAACACAACTGTATATATATATTTACATCAGGGCTTAAAATTCCAAGTCCTGAGTTACTAGCCAGGCCTTAAGAGTTACTTGCCACCAACAAACACACACACAGACATGTACATACACACACGCACAGAGACACATGTACACACACACACATACAGACACATGTATACACACACAGGCACATACAGACACGCATACACACAGATACATGTACATACACAGAAATACACACACACAGACACATGCACACAGACACACATACAAACATACACAGACACATGTACATCATTGGTGTCAGTGTGGGGGGGGGGAAATAATGCCCCATCATTGGTGTCAGTGGGGGGATACGCCCCTGGAGGACACACTCGCCCCCACCATAAGTTCCACTCGCCATTGGCAAGTAGGCGAGTGGAAATTTCAAGGCCTGTATATATATATATAGGCTCGGTAAAATGTGGCTATACCAGGATCATAGATGCAGCTACATCCATGATCCCTGTATCATTATTTTTGTGCCACTGATGGGATTAACTGTAAAAGTGATCGGAGTGGCTCTACAGCCATCTAATCACTTTTACAGTCCTCAGAAGAGGCCCCTTCTTTCCGCTGCCATTCCCAGACTTTCCCATTTCACCAGGGAGCCTGGGACCTCTACAACCTGTTGGGTCAGCTGCCCAAAGAGGAGAAAGAGGAACATCTGTTCTTCCTTCTCCTCTGTGACGAATGAAGCCGGAGGTTATGAGGATCTAGTCACTTGCGGTTTCGGTTCTGTGTTTTCCTTGGCGGTACAGGCCAGGGAAGTAGCTGATAAAACTGATCTCAGTTCAATTGGCTGCCTTGGAGGGCAGAGGAGGGATCAGGGTCTAATAAATTAAAAAATAAAAAACTTAAAGCACCCCCCACCCCCGCTCATTCTCAAATGTTAACTTGCATGCAGGGGCGGACTGACAACTTATGGGGCCCCCGGGCAATAGGGGATCATGGGGCCCCTGTGTCCTTGCCCAAACTCAAAAAAGCCTACGAAAAAGGTACCAGGGGCATCTCATGGGGCCCCCTACTGACCCCGGGCCCTTGGGCAGTGCCGAGTTTCCAAATGGTCAGTCCGCCCCTGCTTGCATGTAGGTCCCACAGACATATGTAAATGGAGATCGCACCACACATGTCAGGTATCTCTACTGTCAGAGTGACAGCAATAATCCTAGCATCAGATCTCCTGTTTAACTCTAAACTGGTAACCTGTAAGTCTAGGTTCACACCTGCGCGTTTTTTGTTGCGTTTTGTAAAAACAGCAGTTCATTTAACACGATTTCCTATGGGTCCGGTTCCACATATCCCCGTTTTCACCCGGTGTGTTTTTTGGAAAGGTTCAGGGACTTTTTTAAATGGAAAACGTTGCATTTTTGGTTCAATAGACTTCAATGGAGATGATGCAGAAAAGCATGTTGTGTGTTTTTTTTATACGTTTTTGATACGTTTTGCGGTTTAATCTGCCCAGAAACAAGTTAGAAAAAATGCAAACCGCGTCAAAAACGCATTTTGCAAAACTCATTGCAAAAAGCACTGCAGAAACGGATCAACTGCAAACTGCATAGGTATGAACCTAGACTTACATATTCTAAAACGTCACCTATGAAGCAGGGGCAGACTGACCATTCAAGCACTCGGGCACTGCCCGAGAGCCCGGGGTCAGTAGGGGGCCCCATGAGATCCCCCTGGTACCTTTTATTGGCTTTTTTATAGGCTTTTTTGGGTGTGGGCAAGGACACAGTGGCCTCATGATCCCCTTTTTTAAAAAAACTTTTTTTTGTGTTTGTATGCACTAAAAGGCAGTTAACCACTTCCAGTCTGGACACTTTCACCCCCTTCCTGTCCAGGCCAATTTTCAGCTTTCAGTGCTATCACACTTTGAATGACAATTGCGCGGTCATGCAACACTATCCATATGAATTTTTTTGAGACAGATAAAACTTTATTTTGGTGGTATTTATTCACCACTGGGATTTTTATATTTTTCCTATATAAATGAAAAAGTCCAAAAATTAAAAAAAAATTGTTTTTCTTTTAAAATTTTACAAATAAATAATCTTTCTTCATAAATCTTGGCCAAAATGTATTCATCTATCTTTTTAGTAAAAAAAAAAAAACCCAAATTAGTTTATAACCCAAAATTATAATTTTTAAAATTTTTGAACATATTTCTTTAATTTTTTAATATTATTATTTATGTTTCTTTTTTTTACATACTGTCACCCTAGCAGTGACACTGTACTACTTGGGGGTGATGAAGATTTTTTTTCCTTTTTTTACACTGATTGCTTTTACATCCATAAAGGCTATAAAAGCAATATTTTTCTCATTAGTGTTTTGCCACGTTCAGCTGTGTTTTCCCGCGTTTGTGGTTTTTGTGGGGCTTTTTTACCGGGGGGCCAAAAAAATCCAAAAATGCAGTTTTTTGGCGTTTTACAGCATTAGAGCATTTTTACAGCTAAAAGACTCCTCTAGAAACCCACTAGTTTTGGGTTTTTTCCAGCCAAAAAAATGTTGGTTTCAGACTATGTGTGCATGGACACATAGGATAACATGCTGGGGGGTTTACTGGCTGTAGAAAAAAATGTCAAAAGCCAAAATTTATTTCAGGTACTTATATAGCACCATCAATTTGCACAGCACTTTACATATATATTGTACATTCACATCAGTCCCTAACCCTCAAGGGGTGTACAATCTAAGGTCCCTAACTCACATTCATACACACACATACTAGGGACAATTTAGACAGGAGCCAATTAACCTACCAGCATGTCTTTGGAGTGTGGGAGGAAACTGGAGGAAACACACACAGGCACAGGGAGAACATGCAAACTCCAGGCAGGTGGTGCCATGGTTGGGATTCAAACCAACGACCCTAGTATTGCCAGGTGGAAGTGCTAACCATTTAGCCACTGTGCTACCTATTGAAATCAGCCGCTGTAAAAACATCCAGTATGGACTTAGTATCAGCTAACTATATCTGTCACTTTCAGCATCTCCTCATCAATGTGCAGCTTTATATTTAGAGTCGGATCACCTTACAAATGAAAAACAGAACAAGTTTCCTTGTGACTCAGTGGTTGGCACTATTACTGTGCAGCGCTGGGGTTTTGGTTTCAGTTCCCTGTATAGAGCTGATGTGCTGGGGTGGGTCGGCCAGGTCTCATGTCTGTAGGTGGCCAGCTGTTCTCAGGGGGAATTAGTGATTAGGTAGGTAGAAATCTCTGTTGTTACCCCAGAAGATTCATGATTTTCCCTGCTCTGCCCCCTCCTATCTCCAGGTAAGGTATGGGTAAGCTCAGCCAAGCTGAACATACAAGTTAATAGAGTCAGTAAGGGCCGGTTTACACCATAGAAACGCAGTCCAGATGCGTTCCGGATGCGTTTCTGCATGCTCGTTTTTTGGCGCGTTCCGGTGCATTTTTGATGCTTTCCGGTTCATTTTTTCATCTTTTTATGGGACATTATTGTTTATATTATATTAGTTTGTTTATGAGATTGCACAGTTTTATTATTCATCGCTTGTTTACTTTAAGTGCTGCATTTATATTTATATTTAATTTTTTCCCCGCTCTTTTTCTTCAATTGAAATAGGGACATGTGCACTCCAGTGTATTTCTGGTGCTTTTGGTGCATTCCAGTGCATTTTTGATGCGTTTTACCGCGTTCCAGTACAGTTCTGTGCAGGAAAAATGCAGCCTGTTCTGCTTTTTTTTTGGCAACTTTAACGCACTGGAACTACAAGCACTGATGTGAACTAGGACATTGACAACCATATCACCTACTTTCTGTGCATTTTGGATGCAGAAAAAAAGCAACTGAAACACGTTGTGTGAACTGGTCTTGAGCTAAGTCCATACCTATGTAGGCTGCGTTTGAGCCGTTTCTGCATTGCGTTTTTGCACCTGTGTTTTTTATGCGTCTTTCAGGGGTTTATTTTTTTTTTTCCTTTTTTTAGGTTTTTTCCTCTGTTTTCACCTGGTGATCTGGCCAGTAACCCAGCTCCTGTATGAATGCCAACACTCTGGATGAAGGAGCACAGGGGGCACAGCAGACAGCAGCATTGCCAGTCTGGGGAGAGGGGAGTGCAGGGGCGGACTGACCATTGGAGCACTCGGGCAGTGCCTGAGGGCCCGGGGTCAGTAGGGGGCCCCATGAGATGCCCCTGGCAGGGGCGGACTGACAACTCATGGGGCCCCCGGGCAATAGGGGATCATGGGGCCCCTGTGTCCTTGCCCAAACTCAAAAAAGCCTATGAAAAAGGTACCAGGGACATCTCATGGGGCCCCCTACTGATCCCGGGCCCTCAGGCAGTGCCCGAGTTTCCAAATGGTCAGTCTGCCCCTGGCCCCTGGTATCTTTCATTGGCTTTTTTATAGGCTTTTTTGGGTGTGGGCGATGACACAGGGGCCCCATAAACCCCTATTGCCCGGGGGCCCCATGAGTTGTCAGTCCGCCCCTGGGGGAGTGTTAAATGTATTAACAGATTTAGTCCTCATGCACACTGGACATTTTTACAGTGGTTGTTTTTGGCATTTTCTTCTACAGCCAGTACACCCCCCAGTATGTTATCCTATGTGTCCATGCACACATAGGCTTTAATCAACATTTCTTTTGGCAGGGGCGTTTTTTGGCTGGAACCCCCCCCCCCCCCCCCCCCCCAGAGCCTAGTGAGTTTTTTAGTTGTAAAAACGCTCTAGCGTTGAAAAATGTGGCAAAATGCAGTAAAATGTGGTAAACCGGCATTTGTGGCCGTTTTTTTGAGCAAAAAAATGCTAAAAAAACACTAACCGCAGACATGGAAAAACGTGGCTGAACGCTAATGCAAAAACACTAGAAAATGCTGAAAAACTCACGTTTTTAACGCGACTTTACACAGCTGAAAAATGTGGTAAAACGTGGCAAACTGGCGTTTTTTTCTTTGAGCCAAAAAAAACTTTTTTGGGTGTAAAAAAATGCTGAAAAACGCAAAACATGGAAAAACATGGCAAAAACACTAGAAAATGCTGAAAAACGTGCGTTTTTACCACAAATTTACGCAGCTAACGCTACCAGTGTTATTAAAACCCCCCATGTGAATGGAGCCTAAGTCCTCCTGCACGCGGGACGTTTTTATAGCGGATGTTTTTGGCTTCTGGCGGTTTTTTCTACAGCCAGTAAACCCCCCAGCATGTTATCCTATGTGTCCATGCACACATAGGCTTTAATCAACATTTCTTTTGGCAGGGGCGTTTTTTGGCTGGAAAACCCCCCCCCCCCCCAGAGCCTAGTGAGTTTTTTAGTTGTAAAAACGCTCTAACATTGAAAAATGTGGCAAAATGCAGTAAAACGTGATAAACCGGCATTTGTGGCTGTTTTTTTGAGCAAAAAAATGCTAAAAAAACACTAACCGCAGACATGGAAAAACGTGGCTGAACGCTAATGCAAAAACACTAGAAAATGCTGAAAAACTCACGTTTTTAACGCGACTTTACACAGCTGAAAAATGCGGTAAAATGTGGCAAACTGGCATTTTTGGGCTTTTCTTTGAGCCAAAAAAACTTTTTTGGGTGTAAAAAAACGCTAAAAACCGCAAAACATGGAAAAATGTGGCAAAAACACTAGAAAATGCTGAAAAACATGCGTTTTTACCACGAATTTATGCAGCTAACGCTACCAGTGTTATTAAAACCCCCCATGTGAATGGAGCCTAAGTCCTCCTGCACGCGGGACATTTTTACAGCGGATGTTTTTGGCTTTTTTCTACAGCCAGTAAACCCCCCAGCATGTTATCCTATGTGTCCATACACACATAGACTGCAAGCATGGAAAAAAAACCCAGAACTGGATGTTTTCTAGAGGAGTTTTTTACCTATAAAAACGCTCTAATGCTGAAAAACGCGGTAAAACGTGGCAACCAGCGTTTTGGGGCGTTTGAGACAAATCTGTATAATAATAATAATTTTTTTTGTGTCTAAAAAAATGTAAAAACACTAATGCGAAAACGCTAAAAAACACTGAAAAACACACACGTTTTTAACGCAACTCTACACAGCTAGCGCTACCAGCATTATTAAAACGCCCCGTGTGCATGGAGCCTAAAACATATTTATCATTTATAATCAATTACAACATTGTTTTTTTTCTTTTGGGATAAAGGTTTTGTATGAATAAATAAAAGCTAATCATTTTAAGCACCCCTCTGTCAGTGTTAAATGGTTTGCCTTCCATGTAAACGGATACATTCTGCTGGAGAGCTTGTACTTTTGAGGAACAACAGACTTGCTGGCCAGATCACGAGATGAAAATAGAAGAAAGCCAAAAAAGAAAATGAATACAGCTGCCTAAGAATTGGTAAGCTGCAAGATATTAAATGTTAGCTTTTGGATTTAATACTGCTTTAAACGTACACCCGTGTGAGGGCCCCGTTTGTCCGCATGGGCTACGTGCAGAGGGGTTCCATGCATCTCTGTGCAGGCAGTCCCATTCATGTCAATTGGGGTGCAGCAGCTGCACAGCCACTGTTCCCAATCTGACATCTGTGTGGGTGCATGTACCCAAATGACACCCACACGCATGACAAGTTGAGAGCAGTGGCTGGGTCCATGCAGCTGCTGCATCCCAATTGACATGAATGGGACTGCCTGCATAGACATGCATGGAACCCCTCTGTATCCTATGTAGGCAAGTAGGGCCCTCACATGGGTGTATGCTGTAGTACGGGGGTGTGAATGAGGATGTGCTCTAGGTACAGTTTTTTGGCATTTTGTCCCAGGCAGTGTACAGCAGGGGCGGACTGACAACTCATGGGGCCCCCGGGCAATAGGGGATCATGGGGCCCCTGTATCTTTGCCCAAACTCAAAAAAGCCTATGAAAAAGGTACCAGGAGAATCTCATGGGGCCCCCTACTGACCCCGGCCCTCGGGCAGTGCCCGGGTTTCCAAATGGCCAGTCCACCCCTGATGTACAGTATATACTGGGATATCATCTACAGCAGGGGTCTCCAAAATTTCTAAACAAAGGGCCAGTTAACGGTCTTTCAGACTTTAGGGGGTCCGGACTGCAGGAAGTCAGAGCAGAAAATGTCCTGGCTTCACTGGGAGTATGCAACGCCAGATCTTTGGAATTAAGAAATGATTAGTACCCCATCATTGGTGTCAGTAGAAGGAATGGTTTCTCATCATTGGTGTCAGTAGGAGGAATTGTAGCCCATTGTTGGTGTCAGTAGAAGGAATAGTTTCTCATCATTGGTGTCAGTAGGAGGAATTGTGATCCATTGTTGGTGTCAGTGGAAGGAATAGTTTCTCATCATTGGTGTCAGTAGGAGGAATTGTAGCCCATTGTTGGTGTCAGTGGGAGGAATTGTGGTCCATTGTTGGTGTCAGTGGGAGGAATTGTAGCCCATTGTTGGTGTCAGTGCAAGGAATAGTTTCTCATCATTGGTGTCAGTAGGAGGAATTGTAGCCCATTGTTGGTGTCAGTGGGAGGAATTGTGGTCCATTGTTGGTGTCAGTGGGAGGAATTGTAGCCCATTGTTGGTGTCAGTGCAAGGAATAGTTTCTCATCATTTGTGTCAGTAGGAGGAATTGTGGTCCATTGTTGGTGTCAGTGGGAGGAATAGTTTGTCATCATTGGTGTCAGTAAGAGGAATTGTGATCCATTGTTGGTGTCAGTGGAAGGACCAGTTTGTCATCATTGGTGTCATTAGGAGGAATTGTGGTCCATTGTTGGTGTCAGTGGGAGGAATTGTGGCCCATCACTGGCGACAGTGGGTGAAATAGTGGCTTGTAATTGGTGTCAGTGGGAGGAACAGTGCCCCACCATTGGTGTTAATTGGAGGAATGGTGCCCATGGTTGGTGTCATTGGAAGAAATTGTATCCCAGCACTGGTATCAGTGAAAGGAACTGTGCTCTATTGTAGGTGTCAGTGGAATGATTAGTGCCCAACTGTTGGTGTCAGTGGAATGAAGTGTGCCCTGTCGTTTGTGTTTTTTGAAGGAATTGTGCCCCATTGTAGGTGTCAGCAGGAGAAACAGTGCCACATTGTTGATGTCATTGGGAGGAATAGTGCCCCATTGTTGGTGCTATTGGGTGGAATTGTATACTATCATTCGTGTAAATGGGAAGATTTATGCCCCATTGTCGGTATCAGTGGCAGGAATGATGTCCCAATGTTGGTGTCAGTGGCAGGAATGATGTCCCAATGTTGGTGTCAGTGGGAGGAATAGTGTCCCAATGTTGGTGTCAGTGGCAGGAATGATGTCCCAATGTTGGTGTCAGTGGCAGGAATGATGTCCCAAAGTTGGTGTCAGTGGCAGGAATGATGTCCCAATGTTGGTGTCAGTGGCAGGAATGATGTCCTTGAGTCAGTGGATGGAATAGTGCTCCAAGGGCCGGATAAGACAAGCAAAGGGCCACATCCGGCTCCCAGGCCACAGTTTGGAAACCACTTCTATAGGATGAGGCGTGCTGACAGCTTTGAAGCCCCTGAATCTCTTTTGTTTCCTTTGTGTTCAGCCACTGGAAGTGTCATGTGAAAAAACGATCTTATTTTGGGCCACAAAAGTCCCTTGGTCTCGGAGGGAGATCTTTTCATCTATTTTGGTTCATTTCATGTCTCTTTTTAGCATGTGTTGAAGTCATCAGTTTAGCACCTGTCAGTAAGAACTTCAAAGCTGTTTCTTCATTTTCTCTTTGTTATTCTTTGCTGAACTCTGACAAGTTAAAGAATCTAGAAGTAACTTCTGTTGTTCAGCCCTCTGTCTTCACCCCCTCAATAGGCCACAAGCAGACTGCGATTTTTATAGCATCTACTCAGCACCATCACTAGTCAGCATGCAGCATGTTCAGTTTGTGATGATTGCCCAGGGACTATGCTGAGATCTGTACTCTGTACTATTAGGAACTGGCTGAAGTTTATACATTTATGCAGACCTAGCACCAGCTACAACAAAAAAACAAAATGGATGCACTCGAGTATTTGTTTTGCAGTCAGGCTCACATTTTGCATTTTGAAAATACGTTGAAAATCACGCTGAGTTTTTGCACATTTGTGTACGTGTTTTTTGCCACATGCATAGGGCAGCTCATTGATTTCAGTGGGTTGGTGTTATGCACCACAAACGCGGCAAAATAGCTCATTTACCTTTATGTGCTCTGAGCTTTGTGCGTTTTTAGACTGCCATGTTTAAGTGATGATGTGTGTTCTTTGTTTTGCTTCTTTTTTTGAGGTGCCATTAACAATGAATGGTAACACGGGTGTGAAAGGCGTTTTTCTTGCGTTCCGTAATCACAGGATTTTACATATGTTCATAAAATGCTAAAGTGTGAATACAGCCTCAGTGTTTGTGACTGTGAGAAATGATAGACACAGTATAAAGATAAGGTGCAACACCAACCCTCCGTGTAACCCAACCCTAACCCTCCCAGTAACCCCAACACTAAACCTCCCTGTAATCCCAACACTAACCCTCCCTGTAATCCCAACACTAACCCTCCCTGTAACCCCAACACTAACCCTCCCAGTAACCCCAGCACTAAACCTCCCTGTAACCCCAACCCTAAACCTCCCTGTAACCCCAACACTAAACCTCCCTGTAACCCCAACACTAAACCTCCCTGTAACCCCAACACTAAACCTCCCTGTAATCCCAACACTAAACCTCCCTGTAATCCCAACACTAACCCTCCCAGTAACCCCAACACTAAACCTCCCTGTAACCCCAACACTAAACCTCCCTGTAACCCCAACACTAACCCTCCCAGTAACCCCAACACTAAACCTCCCTGTAACCCCAACACTAAACCTCCCTGTAACCCCAACACTAAACCTCCCTGTAATCCCAACACTAAACCTCCCTGTAACCCTAACACTAAACCTCCCTGTAACCCCAACACTAACCCTTCCTGTAACCCCAACACTAACCCTTCCAGTAACCCCAGCACTAAACCTCCCTGTAATCCCAACACTAAACCTTCCTGTAACCCTAACACTAAACCTCCCTGAAACCCCAACACTAACCCTTCCTGTAACCCCAACACTAACCCTTCCAGTAACCCCAACACTAAACCTCCCTGTAACCCCAACACTAAAACTCCCTGTCATCCCAACACTAAACCTCCCTGTAACCCCAACAATAAAGCTTCCTATAATCCCAACGCTAAGCCTTCCAGTAACCTCAACACTAACCCTTCCTGTAACCCCAACACTAACCCTTCCTGTAACCCCAACACTAACCTTTCCAGTAACCCAACACTAACCCTTTCTGTAACCCCAACACTAACCCTTCCAATAACCCCAACACTAAACCTCCCTGTAACCCAAACACTAAACCTCCCTGTAATCCCAACACTAAACCTCCCTGTAACCCCAACAATAAAGCTTCCTGTAATCCCAACACTAACCCTTCCAGTAACCCCAACACTAACCCTTCCAGTAACCTCAACACTAACCCTTCCTGTAACCCCAACACTAACCCTTCCTGTAACCCCAACACTAACCCTTCCAGTAACCCCAACACTTACCCTTCCTGTAACCCCAACACTAGCCTTTCCTGTAACCCAAACACTAACCCTTCTTGTAACCTCAACACTAACCCTACCTGTAACCCCAACACTAACCCTTACACTAAACCTACCTGTAACCCCAACACTAGCCCTTCCTGTAACCCCAACACTAGCCCTTCCTGTAACCCCAACACTAACCCTCCCAGTAACCCTTACACTAAACCTACCTGTAACCACATCACTAGCCCTTCCTGTAAGCCCAACACTAGCCCTTCCTGTAACCCCAACACTAACCCTTCCTGTAACCCCAACATCAACCCTTCCTGTAACTCCAACGCTAACCCTTCCATTAACCCTTACACTAAACCTACCTGTAACCCCAACTCTAGCCCTTCCTGTAACTCGAACACTAACCCTTCCTGTAACTCCAACACTAACCCTCCCAGTAACCCCAACACTAAACCTACCTGTAACCCCAACACTAACCCTCCAAGTAACCCTTACACTAAACCTACCTGTAACCCCAACTCTAGCCCTTCCTGTAACTCCAACACTAACCCTCCCAGTAACCCTTACACTAAACCTACCTGTAACCCCAACACTAACCCTTCCTGTAACCCCAACACTAGCCATTCCTGTAACCCCAACACTAACCCTTCCTGTAACCCCAACACTAGCCCTTCTTGTAACCCCACACTAACCTTTCCTGTAACCTCAACACTAACCCATCCTGTAACCCCAACACTAACCCTTCCTGTACCCAAACCCCAACCCTCCCTGTAACACCAGTAATAAAAATCACAATAACCTTCTCTGTAATCCAAAAGCTAACCCTACCAGTAATCCTACCTTACCACCAACCTTACCTGTACCCTAACCCGAACCCTCCCTTTGAATCTTACACTAAACCTCCCTGTGACCCTAACACTAAACCCAAACACTAATTCTACCTGTAATCCTCACACTAACCCTTCCTGTACCCTAACACTAAACCTCACACTTAACCCCCCTAATATATACTTGAACCTTTGTTTGCATACCCTCTTTTCCAGTTCTTGGGTCGTGCATGCCAAATGACCCCCCTATTTGATGAGAGATACCAACACTAGGATCTTGGCATTGAAATCTGCTGCTCTGCCAGGGTAGATGGAAGAGGCCTGGTCACTATTGTTTTCCTACGATCAGCACAGTGCATGCCCCCCTCTACATTCAACTAAAAAGAAATGTTCCAACCGGCAGAAAGTTTCGGTTTATGGTGCTGTTGGACTGGATCACATGGACACATCATAACTGTACCACCAACTGCCCTCCAATATCTGTTTATATTCTGGGATCAAAGGAAATATCAGATGACCTTTACTCTGAAAGTGGAACTACACTGCATCTGATCACCACAAACCAAAAACGCAGTAGAATATATTTTAATATTCAAAGCAAACTCCCCCATCCATCCATGTCTCCATGCTTTATTTTGCTGAGAGATAAGTTTAAAAAACGCCCGCCCCCCAGCATTTCTAGCCATGGCCACCTTCAGTAAGACTCCATGTACACGGGACATTTGGAAAACACTTCTGAACGATTGAAACTGACTGCTGGAAAACGTAGGTTAAAAAACATCTGTTTATCCACGTTTGCATACCGTGTTTATGAGCGTTTGCGTTTAGAAGCATTTTTTAAAGCTAACATCAGGAGACCTTCCCAAATGCCCAGAATGCACTGAAAAACAGTAAAAAATTTACTATTTCAGACATTTTGAGAGGAATAGAGAGAGCAGATGCAGAGAGAGCAGTATGTGTTGAGATGACCTGTCTTTTCTGGTTGTATTCACTATGGATCCCATCATGAGCATAATGCGGCACGTTCTACCATTTTTTCCTTCACGCAAAACCTGGAACTAACTGCGCTGGTGTACCGGGTCCATTTGAATACATGGAAAACGCTTTGCATGCATTTCTGATGATGAAAAAAGGCTCTGGACAGCATCTGGATATGGAACAGTTAAAAAACGCTTCTAATCGCAAATGCTTATAAACGTGGTTAGCCGCGTTTACAAGTGTTTGGCGTTTGAAACGCTGATAAAATCTACTCCTGAACGCAAGTTTGGTGCGTTCAAAAAAACGACTGTAAACAACGATGTGTACATGGACACAGGAAAGCATTAGGGAGAGTTCAGGGGCTGCTGAAAAAAACGCAGAAAAGCTCCTGAACGTCAGTTTATCAGCTGCAGTGTACATGAGCCCTAAGGAAGGATGATTCATATAACATTTACTTCCTGGAATCTATCTGCCCTTAGCTCAGGCATGCAGGCAGGAAGGTGTGCTTAGCTGAGAAAACCCCTCCTACCCTCCTGAAGACTCCTGGGATGTATGACATCATTTGACTAGGACAGAAAACAGTAGGTAACTGAAGAAATGTAAAAAAAAAAGTTGAATACAAGTAAATATAATATATCTTCCCGTCTGTTTACTAATGCTAGCAGTATATGGATTGAACATGGTCAATGTTGCCCTGCATGGCCATATTTGTGCACTATGTTACAACCGAACGCCTGGCAGCTTAGTGTTTTAACAATGGGAAATGATTGTATTTCTACTTTTCTTTAAAACTACAATCAAAAGAATTTCCTGAACAAAAGTCATTGTTGATTGTTAGAGTGAAGTTGTTGTAATTGTTATGTATGAGCCGTACATGTATGACTCTTTGTGAATCATATTCAACGCCACCATCTCTCCCACCCCACAGGCCAATGTCCTGGGTGTCACCCTGGACTCCCACCTCTCCTTCCTACCCCACAACCAACTGCTATCTAGATCTTGCAGGCTCCACCTCCGCAACATCTCCAAGATCCGCACATTCCTCACCCCAGACACCACCAAACAACTCGTACACTCCCTCATCATCTCACGCCTGGACTACTGCAACTCCATTCTCACTGGCCTACCCAAACGAACGCGATCCCCGCTCCAGTCGATCCTAAACTCAGCGGCCAGACTCATCCACCTCACCAAGCTCTCCACATCTGCCTCCCCCCTCTCCCTTCATTGGCTCCCGATTGCCCAACGTATCAAGTTCAAGCTGCTAACCCTGACCTACAAGGCCATTCACAATGCCGCCCCGAACTACATAACCGACCTGATACCCAGATACTACCCTACCCGTGCCCTCCGCTCCTCACAGGACCTCCTGCTCTCTAGCTCCCTGGTCTCCTCCTCCCACGCTCAATTGCAGGACTTCTCTCCAGGACTTCCCCCATCCTCTGGAACTCCCTACCCCAATCCATCAGACTGTCACCTACCCTCCTCACCTTCAGGCGCACCCTGAAAACCCTCCTCTTCAGGGAAGCCTACCCCACCCTCACCTAACACCCGACCTCACCTAACAACTAACCTCCTCCACTCCACCCACCACTCCATCCCCCACAGCCATCCCCTCCTGTGCCACCTTCCCCTCCCTCCTAGATTGTAAGCTCGAAAGAGCAGAGCCCTCGATCCCCTCGTGTATTGTATTGTTACTGTCTTGTCTCATGTTCTGTCCCCCTTGCTACTGTACAGTGCTGAGCATACCCTTTGGCGCTATATAAATACTGTATAATAATAATAATAATAATATGCACATTTTTTCTTTTTTTTTTTTTTTTAACAATCAATGAAAATCAATACAATTATTTATCCAATCAAGCTGAATGATAGTTGTAATGTCTTTTGCACGGTCATAATCCAATGTGGTCTTCCTCCTGGATTCAGCTGATGGGTGAATGCAGTGGCACACTCTCAATCAACATTGACTATTTTTCATCCTAATTCTGCTAATATTAGTAAATAGATAGGAAAGGATATCATGTTTACTTGCTTTATTCTATTTTTTTAAGTGTCTTCAGTTATTTCCTGATTGCTTGCCTAAGCAAATGATGTCATACATCCCAGGAGTCTTCTGGAGGGGAGGATGGCTTTTTATGAGCTAAGCACAACCTCCTGCTTGTATCTTGACCTAAGGGCAGATGGATTCCAGGAAGTAAATGCTGCATGAATCATCTGCCCTTACTCAAGATGGCCGCCACCAGAAAAGCTGGGGGGGGGGGGGTTCAGATTGATTTTTTTTCAGCAAAATAAAGCATGGAGACATGGATGGATGGGGGAGTTTGCTTTGAATATTAAAATATATTAAACTGCGCTTTTGGTTTGTGGTGATCAGATGCAGTGTAGTTCCACTTTGAGATTAAAGGTCATCTGATATTTCCTTTGATCCAAGAATATTTTTGCTTTGGAAAAGGCGCATTGTCAGCTATGGGCAACACAGTGGCTAAATGGTTAGCACTTCCACCTGGCAGTATTAGGGTTGTCAGTTCAAATCCACAGCACCACCTGCCTGGAGTTTGCATATTCTCCCTGTGTCTGTGGGGTTTCCTCCAGGTACTCCGGTTTCCTCCCACCCTCCAAAGACATGCTGGTAGGTGAATTGGCTCCTGTCTAAATTGTCCCTAGTATGTGTATGTATGAATGTGAGTTAGGGACCTTAGATTGTACGCCCCTTGAGGGTTAGGGACTGATGTGAATGTACAATATATATGTAAAGTGCTGTGTAAATTGGCTGTGATATATAAGTACCTGAAATAAATAAATAAATATTGATTGAAAAGAGCTTGTAGTCTTTTCCATTACTCGCAAACGATATCCATCAGCACTTATATCAAATTGTCTATGGTCACCATAAATCAGAGATGGCTATTACCTGGTGAGGGTCAGATCAGGACTCATTCATACTGTGTTTTTCGATGCGCAGTGTCACAAAATATTTTTTTTACAGCACGACCGCCATCTTGTGTCTATGGCTGGCCTTCCAAGAGCTGTCCATTATCGGTGGTAATTTATCAAGTGTGTGATCCTACAACGTTATTATCTGATCGATGTGCAATTCAATCGAAACTATTAAATCAGCAAACAATTGATTAGGCATAACTTCCCTTCTGATCGGTGGACTGACCAGGACAGCAAATTATTGATTGTTTTTGCATCGATCGGTAGCACTAAGATGCTTTAGTTATGGATTTGACCATCTTTCAGTCAATCAAATTGAGATACATGATGAAAATATAGATGTGATCGATAGCTTGTGATCAATGGATCGTAATCTACTTCCCCATGTGTGTCATATCAACTGAATGGGTTGTCAACTGAAGATGGATGCGAAGAGATTGATCAAAAAAGAAACCAATCATTTATCGAACAGTCTATGGCCGCCATAAGGGTTCTGTTCAGTCGATAAACACTCAGCCTTATCAATCATACACATTTAATTCATGATTGCATCTTCTGACCTCCATCTCACATCTATGGCTAGCCTTCCAAGCACTGTATGTATCAATTGGTATTTATCAAACATGATTCTCCGATGGTATTATCCAGTTGATGTGAAATTCCAGCAAGACGATCGAATCAGCAAACAATTGAATAGGCATGACTTCCCTTCTGATCGACCGATTGAATCAACCAGGGTGGAAAGTTATTGATTGTTTTTGCATAAATCAGCAGCATTGAGATTGGCTTTCAGTTGATCAGATTATTAGATTGCATGGTGAAAACAGAGATGTGATTGATTGATTGTTCCTATTGGCAGAGACCGATAAAAAAAAAGACATCGTCCATTTGTGAAAGAGTCTATGGCCACCATAAGGGTTCTGTTCAGTCGATAAACGCTCAGCCTCATCGATCATGCACATTTAATTCATGATTGCATCTTCTGACTGCCGTCTCACATCTATGGCTAGCCTTCCAAGAGCTGTATGTATCAATTGTTATTTATCAAACATGATCCTCGGATGGTATTATCCGATTGATTTGCAATTCAAGCAAGACGATCGAATCAGCAAACAATTGAATAGGCAGAAGTTCCCTTCTGATCGACCGATCGAATCAACCAGGGTGGAAAATTATTGATTGTTTTTGCATCAGCATTGAGATTGTTCGATCATGAATTTGATCATCTTTCAGTCAATCACATTCTTAGGTTGCATGGTGAAAACAGAGACATGATTGATTGTTCCTATTGGCAGAGACCGATAAAAAAAAAGACATCGTCCATTTGTGAAAGAGTCTATGGCCACCATAAGGGTTCTGTTCAGTCGATAAACGCTCAGCCTTATCGATCATGCACATTTAATTCATGATTGCATCTTCTGACTGCCATCTCACATCTATGGCTAGCCTTCCAAGAGCTGTATGCAGGGGCGGACTGACCATTTGGAAACTCGGGCACTGCCTGAGGGCCCGGGGTCAGTAGGGGGCCCCATGAGATGCCCCTGGTACCTTTTTCATAGGCTTTTTTGAGTTTGGGCAAGGACACAGGGGCCCCATGATCTCCTATTGCCCGGGGGCCCCATGAGTTGTCAGTCCGTCCCTGGCTGTATGTATCAATTGTTATTTATCAAATATGATCCTCAGATGGTATTATCCGATTGATGTGCAATTCCAGCAAGACGATCGAATCAGCAAACAACTGACTAGGCAGAAGTTCCCTTCTGATCAACCGATCAAATCAACCAGGGTGGAAAATTATTGATTGTTTTTCCATCAGCAACAACAAGTGAGTAAGCAAGACTTCCATTTTGCTCAGTCAATCAATCAGCATGGAACATTATTGATCGTTTTTGCATTGAGATGCTTTGGTCATGAATTTGATCATCTTTCAGTCAAATTATGAGATTACATGGTGAACACAGAGATGCGATCGATAGCTTGCAATTGCATCGAAATCTGCTATCCTCGTGTGTGGCATATTGATTGAAAATGTTGTACACTGTAGGTCAATTATTCCTATTAGCAGAGATCGAACGAGAAAAAGGCATTGGTCATTTATGGAAGAGTCTGCGGCCACCATAGGGGTTCTATTCAGCCGGAAAATTCTCGGCATTATCAATCATGCACATTTTAGTCACAATTCTCATGTCTTTGGCTAGCCTTTCAAGAGTTATTGATGGTTATTTATATAGCATGTGATCCTCTGCTATTATCCAATCAATGTGCGATTTGATCAAAACGATCAAATCGACAAACAATTGAATAGATATGACCAGGGGCGGACTGACAACTCATTGGACCCCCAGGCAATAAGGGATCAAGGGGCTCCTGTGTCCTCGCCCACACCCAAAAAAGCCTATGAAAAAGCCAATGAAAGGTACCAGGGGCATCTCATGGGGCCCCCTACTCACCCCGGGCCCTCGGGCAGTGCCTGAGTGCTCGAATGGTCAGTCCGCCCGTGGACACGACTTCCCTTTTGATCAGTAGATTGACCAAGGTGGAAAATTATTAATCATTTTTTGTATTGAGCAGCAGCATTGAGATGCTTTGGTCATGAATTTTATCATTTTCCAATCAATCAAATGATGAGATGCATGGTGAAAATAGAGACGCGATTGAAATCTTTTTCCCCGTGTCAGCAGAGATTGATCCAAAAAGAAATTGGTCATTCATCGAAGAGTGTATGGCCACTATGGGGGTGCATAAATGCCCGGCCTGATCGATCATGCACATTTAATTTACGATTGGATCTTCTGATCACGCATCTATGGCTAGCTGGTTATATTGATAGTTATTTATCAAACACGTTATCCTCTGATGTGATTCGACCAGGGGCGGACTGACCATTTGGAAACTCGGGCACTGCCCGAGGGCCCGGGGTCAGTAGGGGGCCCCATGAGATGCCCCTGGAACCTTTTTCATAGGCTTTTTTGAGTTTGAGCAAGGACACAGGGGCCCCATGATCCCCTATTGCCCGGGGGCCCCATGAGTTGTCAGTCCGCCCCTGGATTTGACTGATGTGTGATCCTATCAAAACGATCGAATTGGCAAACAATTAAATAGGCATAACTACTCTTCCAATTGGCCAATTGATAACTTGTAATCAATCAATCAAAATCCACTTCCCCATGTGTGGCATATGGGGTTGTCAACCAAAGATCGATCAGAAAAAAAATAGATAATTTATTGAAGCATCTATGGCCACCATAAGCGTTCTTTTCAGTTGATAAACGCTCAACCTTACCGATCATGTGCATTTAATTCACGATTCTCATGTCTATGGCTAGCCTTCCAAAAGCTATTGATAGTTATTTATCAGGCATGTGATCCTTCGATGTTATTATCCAATCAATGTGCGATTCGACCAAAACAATCGAATCGACAAACAATTGAATAGGCATGACTTCCCTTTCGATCAGCCGATCGACCAGAGTGGAAAATGATCTTTTTTGGATGGAGTGACAGCACTGAGATGCTCTGGTCCTGAATTTGATCATTTTCAAATCAATCAAATTATGAGATGCTTGGTGAAAACAGAGATGTGATCAATAATTTGCAACTGTATCGAAATCTGTTTCCCTGTGTCAGCAGAACAAGAAATTTATCGTAGAGTGTATGGCCAATATAGGGGTGCATAAAGGCTCAGCCTTATCGAATATGTGCATTTCATTCAAGATTAAATCAATCAAAATCCATTTCCCTGTGTGTGGCATATCACTTGAATGGCTTGTCAACTAAAGATCGATCAGAATTTTTTTTTTAGAAATTGATCATTTATCGAACCATCTATGGCCACCATAAGCATTCTCTTCAGTTGATAAACGCTCAACCGTATCGATCACGCACATTTAATTCATGATTCTCATGTCTATGGCTAGCCTTCCAAGAGCTATTGGTGGTTATTCAAGCATGTGATCCACCGATGGTATTGTCTGATCAATGTGCGTTTCCATCACAATGATCGAATCAACAAACAGTTGAATAGGCATGACTTTCCTTCTGATCAGTTGGAAAATTATTGATCGTTTTTGCATTGATCAGCAGCACTGATATGCTCTGGTCGTCTAAATTGTCCCTAGTATGTGTATGTATGAATGTGAGTTAGGGACCTTAGACTGTACACCCCTTGAGGGCGGGGACTGATGTGTGTGTACAATATATATATATATATATATACACATTGTAAATATAAATTGTATAAAACGTAAATTGACGCCGCTATATAATTACCTGTAAAAAGTAAATCATTTTTCATAATCTTTATATCAATCAAATTTTGAGATGCATGGTCAAAACAGCGATGTGATTGATAACTTGCGATCAGTCCACTATAGATAACTTGCAATCAGTCCACTATTTATAATTTGCAATCAGTCCCCTATTGATAACTTGCGATCAGTCCCCTATTGATAACTTGCGATCAGTCCACTATTGATAAGTTGCGATCAGTCCCCTATTGATAACTTGCGATCAGTCCACTATTGATAAGTTGTGATCAGTCCACTATTGATAATTCGTGATCAGTCCACTATTGATAAGTTGTGATCAGTCCACTATTTATAATTTGCGATCAGTCCACTATTTATAATTTGCGATCAGTCCACTATTGATAACTTGCGATCAGTCCACTATTTATAACTTGCGATCAGTCCACTATTGATAACTTGCGATCAGTCCACTATTTATAACTTGCGATCAGTCCACTATTGATAACTTGTGATCAGTCCACTATTTATAATTTGCGATCAGTTCCCTATTGATAACGTGCGATCAGTCCAATTCCCTGTGTGGCATATGATTATTATTATTATTATTATACAGTATTTATAAAGCACCAATAGTTCGCTCAGCGCTGTACATTACAGTGGGGGACAGAACAATAACAATACAATACAATGCAAAACATGAGGGATCGAGGGCCCTGCTCTTTCGAGCTTACAATCTAGCATATCATTTGAATGCGTTGTCAACTGAAGATGGATTGATAATTCGTGATCAGTCCACTATTGATAACTTGTAATCAGTCCACTATTTATAATTTGTGATCAGTCCACTATTGATAAGTTGCGATCAATCCACTATTGATAACTTGCAATCAGTCCACTATTTATAACTTGCGATCAGTCCACTATTTATAATTTGTGATCAGTCCACTATTGATAAGTTGCGATCAATCCACTATTGATAACTTGCAATCAGTCCACTATTTATAACTTGCGATCAGTCCACTATTTATAATTTGTGATCAGTCCACTATTGATAACTTGTGATCAGTCCACTATTTATAATTTGCGATCAGTTCCCTATTGATAATGTGCGATCAGTCCAATTCCCTGTGTGTGGCATATCATTTGAATGCGTTGTCAACTGAAGATCGATTAATAACTTGTGATCAGTCCACTATTTATAATTTGTGATCAGTCCCCTATTGATAATTCATGATCAGTCCACTATTGATAAGTTGTGATCAGTCCACTATTGATAACTTGCGATCAGTCCCCTATTGATAACTTGTGATCAGTCCACTATTTATAATTCGTGATCAGTTCACTATTGATAACTTGTGATCAGTCCACTATTGATAACTTGTGATCAGTCCCCTATTCATAACGTGCGATCAGTCCCCTATTCATAAGGTGCGATCAGTCCAATTCCCTGTGTGTGGCATATCATTTGAATGCGTTGTCAACTGAAGATTGATCGGAAAAGAAATCTCTCATTTATCAAAGAGTCGATGGCCACCAAAAGGGTTCCGTGCAGTCGATAAATGCTCAACCCTATCGATCATGCAAATTTAATTCACGATTGGCCCTTCTGACCGCCTTTTCGTGTCTATGGCTAGCCTCCCAAGAGCTGTGCGTATTGATGGTTATTTATCAGGCATGTGATCCTCCAGCACAATGAAGCCTAGTGTCAGTTCTTTGTGCCTGTAGAACACATTGGGTGCTGCACAGAGCCTCGTCTGGGAGGGGATCTGACACAGTGAGGCTCGGCCTCCATAGGAGGAGTTGTCTGGGAGCAGCTGAGTTCAGTTAAAAACCTGCTCAATGCAGGATGACTGAGTCACAAGGAGATGTGAGAGTGTCTGGGAGCATTGCAGTCTATGCTGCGGCTGCTGCCCATTGAGGTGGGATGCCCATCTATTTGTCGTCAATTCACCGCTCTAATTAGGAACAAAGGACCCCGAGGGGGCCAGGAGACACTTATCTACCTCTATTGGGTTGTCCTCTCTATCAAGACTGGGATGCTCAATGATCTGTATTGTACAAGGACCCCCCTTCCTCTTGTCACTGCTTGCTGACTACAATACAGCCTGCACTGGGATCCAGTAATAGGTTCCTAGCCGGATTGCGTTGACCCTTCATCACCTGTCTCCACGCTGCATGGGGACTTATCGAAGCTTGGTCTATTGCGCTTTGCCGGAATTTTAGAAACTGGAGTTGGTACGGCTCTGCCTTGGTGGATCCTTGGGAATCTAAATCCTGGATTGCATACTGGCTGAAACATGGATGACTATTACCCAGAGGTAAGTGGGATGGAATGTTGGTACTCCAATTGATAGTAGTTGTTCTTTTCCAATTGATGGAAATGTCTTCATTTTCACAATTGTCTTACCAGAATTTTTTCTACAACACTCCGTAAGTCAGATCCTAAGAACCGAGGAGTTTTTGTTGAGCTTTTTCTTTAAAAAATCTGTCTAAAAAGCAAATTTGCCTGTGTAGTGGTTGAGGAGCAGATGCATGAGCCACAGGGGAGCTGAATAGGTTCAGGTTTACTATTCTGGTTCCACCCAGGTGTTGGGTTGGCTTCCATCCAAAGCTTGGCTCACAGGTACCCTTCTTTGTTCCTAAATAAATTTGGCAGCAATTCATCCACCTCTGTAGTTGGGTTAGGTGTCCTGTGTGCAATGTATAAATTGGTGAACCTGATATAGAGCTTGTCATGAAATTTCCAGCATACTGATAAGTTTTTTGTTTGTTTTTTTCTTTTTTTGACTAGTTGTTTCTTTTGTCAAGAGAATTTTGGTTATTTCTTTGTGCATGTGTTATTTCACTTGTTGTACTAATCTTTAGTATTTGAAAATAGATTACCTTCCAAACTTGCCCTTGTACGGCCACCCTAAGCAATGTAGGGTTTCTTGGCAGCACTGGGGTTTCTGAGTTTGATTCCCAGCAGGCATAATAGGCTAGGTGTTCATAAGCTCTCCATAGACTTGTATGGGTTCCTCTTGCACATTCGGGCTATGCTGTGTACCATGCTGGATGGGGCATGGGGAGTATAAACTACCCATAGCCCTCGTTCTTCTGGCTGCCACTTTTGAGGGAGCTCTGTCGGAAGCAAGGACATTGACTGTGGTTGCAAATTCCACATGTGCTATATCACCCTTAATGGGTGTCATTCCTTTGCTGGCTTTGAACCTCAAGCATCGATCCAACAATATCCTAATGGGCTGGTGAGCCAAGGAGAGATGTTGTAGGTGGTGGGAAATTGGGTCTGATGCCAGCTTATCAGAGAAGGCATGGGGCAGATGTTCTATGGGCCATGACGCTGGTGGGTCATTGGGATTTGCCCCTTAGGACCACCTGCCCCGATTGCTGTCATGGCCTCTCTCATAAGCCGGTGGTTGTGTTCCACTATCCATCCCACCTGCCTTCTTTTATGGGGCTTTTTAGTTTAATAGAATGCCATGCTGACCGCTTGCACGGTGGGAAGTCTAGCCTGCATGGTTGACATCCTTTAATGTCGTTGACCGGCTTCGTATATTCATAGTAACTACAAGCCCCTGTAAGACTGGCAGGGTATAATGGTACATGTGGTTCCTCAGCATCTAGGGAACTCTTACGCAACTCCCAAGAGGCAAGGGCCAATGTCAATGGCTTTTTAGTCAACGTAAACCTTTACTGACTCTTTATAAATAAATAACATGGGGCCCAGAGGGTCAGGAACCCGATGCCACACCCTGGATCCCATGCTGGACACTGCAGAGGTCACCTGTGTGCTGAACGTCAATGAGCTGCAATAAGATTCTCTCAGACTGCATTGCAGGACCGATGACTTTCTCGTGTCCTGGAAAGTCTTGTAGGGGGAAAAAAAAAACTTTGTGCATATAATCCAGCAGAAGAGAGAACGGTGATGAAATATCACAGTATCCCATAGAATCAGGGATGTAGGCAACTGAAATCGGGTTGCTATGGGCAACTGCAGCTGGTGCACGATTATTGCTTTATGGCGTGCTGCAGAAACGGCACTGGGGGTCATGAGGTCAGCGACAATCTTGGGCAAAAGGGGAACCTATGTGAGTAATGGCCCTCTCGTGCCTATCGCTCTCTGACGTGAAGGAGAAGGAAACGTTTTGAAATGGTTGTGGTTCCCATCACCTCTCCACCTTTTGGGGGTGTTAAAGAGGAGCACGAGGATGTTCAGGGTGTGAAGTGAAACATCTGAAGGAGGGGCCATTTCTCCTTTATCATGTTTCCAGTAAAATATGCGTGCCTGAAAGGGGAAATCTGGTTGCTGTAGGCAACAACCATTGTCACTTTGTCCTGATTTTATGCACAATTTGGTCATTGGGGGTCTGCTGAAGGTGATGTGCCTTCAAAGCTGAGCTCCAGGAATTAGACAAAATCCCTCCTTGTGGTGGCCCCCTCCTAGTGCTGCAAGGGTTAAACGCTTGTTTAGTCCAGAGGGGGACCTCACTTTTGGCCCCAGCATGGCCCTTCAATCCATGCCACCGGTCACCTGCAGCGTACTCTTTAAGCAGCTTTGAGCCACGGTTGCAGGCTCGCCTAGCGTAGTGGAAACCCATACACTTGGTTGGGCTGCCCTATTTGCGACAAATGTGCAAAGGAAGCTCTACAACCTTTTATCCCAATGCGCACAGGATGTTTTTTTCCCTGAATGCCTTTGCTCCAGGAAAGGAAAGTACAGCTTAAAAACATGCCTACAAAACTGCGTTTTAGACACTTCAAGCATTTGGACGCTCACTCCAATGGCCAGAATATTTGTCCTGGCCATTGGAATGAATGAACACTCAAGCACTAAATGCACCTAGGCATTATAAAGGCATTTAAGTGCGGTTTGTGGGGTTTTTTTTTCTTTTTCTTTTCCACTGAAACACTTTGCTTCTGAACATGCAAGTAATGTGTTTTTTTTTTTTTCTCTGCCTGCAAACTCCTATGTATGCATGGACACATAGGATAACATAGAGGTGCACTTGGAGGCAGGAAAAAAAAAAAGTTAAATGTCTGTAGAAGCGGTGTCTTTTGATGCCAAGGGTGCATAGGCCCTTTTGGCCATGGAGCGTCACATCTGCTAACTGCGATTGGGGTGCCGTTAACAATGGCACCGCAAGCATGAGGCGTGTTTGTAGCATGTTCTGGAAAGGCGCATGAGTGAATGCAGCCATGTTCACACAGAGGGACCACTCGGAGCCCAGAGCTTGAGGACAGCGCTGGAGCTAGGAATAGGGTAAACAATAATACTTAGCCCATGCGTCTGTAGATTAAACAAGCATTTAACACTTGCAGCAGAGTTCAGCTTTAAAGTGGTTGTAAACCTCAGGCATGAAATATGGACAAAGCATATCCCTCTATAGTGTGTACTTGCCTCCGTTAAGAGCACTAAGTGTCATTAATGTCTGCTGCTCCATTCTTCTATCAGCATGAATCACTTCTGACAAGTTTTCCTGACACCAAGAGAAAAATGGTGACCGGGCAGGGAGCTCCAGCAGAGTGACAGCCTCCGCTCTGTTCCTGTGAGCTGTGTGAAGGGGGGTGTCCCTTTGCCTCCAATCAGCTCTCAGAACTCTCCTTACTGAGCTCTGCAGGGTGTAATCTCAACTACCCCCCCCCCCCCCCTTTGTTCTGAACCCTCAGACAAACTATAAATTCAGCACTTGTAGAAAAGAGAATACTGCAGATAAACAGGTACAACGTATGTAGGAGGATTTGTTTAATCTCTGTGTATCACCTGAGGATAGTCCTTTCCCTGGGTATATGGAAGAGTTTACAGCTACTTTTAAGAGACTCTGTCCTAGACCATTTATTTCAAAAAACATAAGATTTCTTGCGTAGACATCCAAAAGCCCTGAGACTGCTGCTGTGTGCCACCATCTTGGATGTAATGTCAGCAGCCCCAGCAGAGTCCTCTGCTCATGCTTTAGAGCAGCCTTTCTCAACCTTGTACCCAAAGAGGAACCTTTGAAAAATGTTCAGCCCTTGGGGATCTCCTTAAACAATTCATTGCTGGTCAGTGGGAAAAATGAACCATACATTGGTGGGCAGAGGGAAGTATGCCTCTCTTACAGTGAAGGTCAGAATGCCAACCTTGGAGATGATTAGTGTCCTGCTTTTCACTCTTCCAAGTGGCGTTGGCCCCGAGAACAATGCAGCCATCATCAAATGAGAAGTCATCCCACCACAGCCCAAGGAACCCCTGGGAACTTCTGGAGGAGCCCTAGTTGAGAATACAGTAGCTGCTGTACACACAATGTCAGGTAGGTGTAGCGCCCTCCTATTTAGCCAGGGGGAGCTAGCTAATTCTTTTTTAGTTAGGAGGCTGAGTAGCAGTCTTAGTAGTAGCAGAAGGGTCAAAGTAGTCATAAGGGTCAAATTTGAGTCAGGGCTTAGAGCAGTGATGGCGAACCCGTGGCACGCGTGCCACAGCCGGCACGCCGAGCCTTATCTGTGGGCACGCCAGGAGAATCCAGCGGCGCGCTGTCTTCCCGGCTGTAGTGTACGTGACAGCCGGGTCCCAAGTGCGCATGCACAAGAAGCAGTGCTCTTTGTGAATGGTAAGGCGGTACCTGGGACACATGACAGATCCCAGAAGCCGCCGGACCAATCACAAAGCGCAGCGCTTCTCGCGCATGCGCACTGGGCATCCGGCTGTCCGACGAGCGCCCACACTACAGAAGCCGGGAAGACAGCGCGCGGCTGGATAAAGGAACAGGTAAGATAAAAAAAAAACTCTGCGGAAGTAAGAGCGGGTACCTGTCAAATTCAGGTACCCGCTCCCCCTCCCTCCCCAAAGGTCAGCAGTCATCTCTGTACTGTCCGCAGTCTCTGGTCATCCCTGTGCTGTCCGCAGTCTCTGGTCATCCCTGTGCTGTCCGCAGTCTCTGGTCATCCCTGTGCTGTGTCCGCAGTCTCTGGTCATCCCTGTACTGTGCCCGCAGTCTCTGGTCATCCCTGTACTGTGTCCGCAGTCTCTGGTCATCCCTGTACTGTGTCCGCAGTCTCTGGTCATCCCTGTACTGTGTCCGCAGTCTCTGGTCATCCCTGTACTGTGTCCGCAGTCTCTGGTCATCCCTGTACTGTGTCCGCAGTCTCTGGTCATCCCTGTACTGTGTCCGCAGTCTCTGGTCATCCCTGTACTGTGTCCGCAGTCTCTGGTCATCCCTGTACTGTGTCCGCAGTCTCTGGTCATCCCTGTACTGTGTCCGCAGTCTCTGGTCATCCCTGTACTGTCCGCAGTCTCTGGTCATCTCCTGTACTGTGTCCGCAGTCTCTGGTCATCTCCTGTACTGTGTCCGCAGTCTCTGGTCATCTCCTGTACTGTGTCCGCAGTCTCTGGTCATCCCTGTACTGTTAATTAGTTTGCACTACTGTACGAGTTGTTTTTTCTAAACCAAAAGCTCGATATTCAGGTTTCATTGCAGTGTTGGCACTTTGAAAGAAATAAGTTGGTTTTGGGTTGCAGTTTGGGCACTTGGGCTCAAAAAGGTTCGCCATCACTGGCTTAGAGGCTCTGCAGATCAGCTCTCTGAAACCTCCCTCTGATCTAGAGATTGGGAAAAGTTTCTATAACTCAATGGGCAGGGGTGAGGAGGAGCTGGTCTGCACTCTTGAGGGATCCTGACCAATCCCCAAGCAGGAGGCTTGGCATGGGGTCATGACAACCCTTAGGAGTGACTGAGCCTGATCAGTGGCAGGAGAGTTCTGGTGGAAAATGTGAGAGCAGGAGCTGGAGTGTGGAGTCTGGGAGGTGGCCCAGGGAAGGGGCCTGCCTCCAGGAAGGACTGGAAAGAGGGAAATCTAAATCTCACTGGCCTCCTGAGAGAGGACCATCTGTGGCACTAAGGAAAGAGCCAGCCCAACAGAAGGCCTGAAGGCAACCACCAACCTACAGCTTGCAGAAGAGGGACAATGAGTACTTCTACACCCCCTGGACTGGAGTAGGGGAGAGGGCATTTGGGCAGGAAACCTAACTAGCCCCCAGATGGACTGTGCTTTAAGGCGGTAGCCTCTAGATCCCCTTGTGCAGGGATTCCTCCAGACAACTGGATAGGAGAAGACTATCTGGGGTTAGAGATGGTACGTCAGGAGAGGCTGAAGAGCTCTCCTCCAAAGAAGAGAAACCCTCCTGAGCACTTGAACTTAGTTCCAGGAAGCTGTCCTCAGTTTAACAATTCCTTGGGCATCCCATGTATCCCTCATCCTCATCCAAGTTATCAACCCCTTAAAAAAATTCAAAAAAATAAGTTCAAGGACTGTTTACTGTTTCTGGAGTGCAGGGCAGGAAGGAAATGCATGTTGCCTGGCTGTGCAGAACTATAGGGGGTCCCAAATCTTCAGCAACTCTTAAAGGTGTATTACTACATTGGGAGGGGTGGGGGAGCTGGCCCAGCACAGAGTAATTAGGAATTCTGAGAAGAGGAGAGCGCTATCTTATGTAAGGCGGGAGCTATGCTAGGGAATTGACTGCTCCTAATAGTAGTCAAATTTTCAAGTTAAGAGTTGCGTTGCAAATTATTTAAAAATAAATCCTATATGGAAGGGAATAACGCTGCAAGGAAGCTTTTCAAATACTTTTCTCTGCTTTTACCTGCAATTTTGTTGACCAGGTCTCTTTAACCACTTGCCTACCGGGCACTTTTACCACCTTCCTGCCCAGGTTAATTTTCACCTTTCAGCGCTGTCGCACTTTGACAATTGCACAGTCATGCAACACTACACCCAAACAAAATAATTTCTTTTTTTTTTTTTTAGACAGAGCTTTATTTTGATGGTATTTATTCCCCACTGGGGTTTTTAATTTTTTGCTAAACTAAAAAATGCTGAAAATGTTGAAAAAAAAAATTAATTTTTTTAAAGTTATAAAATTTTGTAAATAAGTAATTTTTCTCCTTCACTGATGTGCGCTAATGAGGCTGCAGTGATAGGCATTGACAGGCATTCACTGGTGGGCATTGACAGGCATTCACTGGTGGGCATTGACAGGCATTTACTGGTTGGCATTGACAGGCATTTACTGGTGGGCATTGACAGGCATCACTCATATATGGCACTGATATGTGGGAATTATGGGCACTAAAAGGCAGCACTGATGGGGCTACACTAATAATCTATGCCCTGATGATCAGTGTAGATGTCCCCTCTGAGGAATGCTGCTGTCAGAGTGAGGCAGGGGCGGACTGAACATTTGGAAACTCGGGCCCTGCCCGGGGTCAGTAGGGGGCCCCATGAGATGCCCCTGGTACCTTTTTTTTTTTTTTTTTTTTTTTTTTTTTTTTTTTTTCATAGGTTTTTTTTTGAGTTTGGGCAAGGACACAGGGGCCCCATGATCCCTTATTGCTCGAGGGCCCCATGAGTTGTCAGTCCGTCCCTGGTGTGAGGAGAGGACTGCCGATAACCGGCATTTCCTATTTACATTCGATTAGCTGTGATTGGACACCTACTCCATTGTCTCTTTACCACGATCGGTGATTCACTGCGACACAGTGTTCCACCAATCGTCGTGTGCGCCTATGCACAGCTAGAGTCAGAGGACGTCCTATGATGTCCTCCCAGAACGAGAGAACCCCCGCTCACCTGACATTTCCTTATGTGGGAGGCGGTTAAAGTGGATGTAAACCCAATTGCTAAAATCTCATGTAACCTTCATATTTCACATACATGACCGTGTCTTATTTAAATGTAATTTTTAATCTTTTGGAACCTGCAGTTTTCATTAAAATAATCCCCGGTGATCCTGCCATGAAAGTCCTTGTTCTGGCACTTCCTGTTATGAGGTGACACTGCCTATCCCTGTCTTTTAGTTCTCCTGCTTCCTCACCCTGGAACATGTATTCCCAGTGCAGACTACAAGTGGCCATTTCAACATCATGCAGGAATGGTTCAACATCAGGAAACACTCCCAAAGAAAGGCCATGCAGCCGTTGCTGGAGTGCATGTGCACAGGAAGCTGCAGCAAAGAGGCTGCAGGAGATCAGCAGAAGTGAGATGCAAAAAGAAAGGGTGAAAATCTATTTATTTAAAAAATAAATAAATAAATAATTGTGTACAAATCATCCATTTAGTTAAAGGTAAACTCCAGCCTTAACGTCAGGCTGTATGTTGATGCATCAATGCGCATTATAGGGATGGCACCTAGGGATAGCAATGGTAGCCCACAAAAACGCACAATTGTTAAGACACATGGAAAGGTGTGAATCCATCTACAAAGCCTGACCCCTTTGAGAGAGGCCTCTGCTGGAAGCTGACCGTCTCCTTTGTTCTTGCCTCATCTGAATAGGAGTGACAATTTCTACACCTTTCTACAAGGAAAGCATGACAGTGTGACACATCGCACTGGGAAAAAAAGGAAGGGGGCGGGGCTTCCACTAAACGTGATAAAAATATCACAAAATTGTTATTTTACTGCAATAAATTTCTAAATCATTGAAAAGCTATACAGGCGTACCTCGGTTTTGAATTGAATGTATTAATGATGTTTCGTATTGCGAAAAATTCGTAAACTGAAAAGCGGTTTCCCATAGGAATGCATTGAAAACCAATTTAATCCGTTCCGGAGGTCAGAAAAAAGTCAAAAAAAGTCTTATCTGTTCAAAACTCTTTTATAAGGGGCCGGCGCAATGCGTCCTGGGGAAACTTGCTTTGTATTGCGAAAAAAAAAAAATTGTAAACTGAGGCATTATTTTCAATGGATTTTCATTCATAAACCGAAAATTACGTTAACCAAGGCGTTCGCAAACTGAGGTACGCCTATATTTCTCGTGTGTGTGTTTTTTTTTTTTTCACACAGTAAAATTAATGAAGTAGAATTAACATAAAATAATTAAAATAAAGATACCAAAAAATACAAAATTAAATTAATAAATAAAATAATTCAAGTTAAATAATTGGTACGACAGCGCAAAACGATTTACAACCACTTTAAGGCTGAACTCCAGGCAAACAAATACTTATATGGGAGCTGTTTTACCTGCCAAAGGATATGTATTTGTCCATCTAATTCCGAGATATACACAGCTCTGCTACACAACAAATCCAAGTCTGGCAGGACAGGAGATCTGATTTTTGCTGCAGTTTACACGTGTTTTTGCAGCGCTTAGCGGTTTTCTGCTGCCAGGAGAGCTAAACGTCCAGGGGAATTCATGTGTACCTTGGGCATAACCAGGGGCGGACTGACCATTTGGAAACTCGGGCACTGCCCGAGGGCCCGGGGTCAGTAGGGGGCCCCATGAGATGCCCCTGGTACCTTTTTTTTTTTTTATAGGCATTTTTGAGTTTGGGCAAGGACACAGGGGCCCCATGATCCCCTATTGCCCGGGGGCCCCATGAGTTGTCAGTCCGCCCTTGGGCATAACACTTTCAGCTCTAGTCCCTCTCCCAGCCTTTGACAACATATTGCTGCCTAGCCTCCTGTCAAATGCCATCTGAAAAGCGATTTACTACAGTTGCAACAATGACGACCACAAATGTAAACAAACCCTTAGAGATCTATGACTATCTAGGAGACGGTTGAAAATCATGACTATTACAGTCTTTTACTAATCTGTGCCATTTGGCATCTCCTACTTGTAAATCACTGACATCCAGGGGCGGACTGACCATTTGGAAACTCGGGCTCTGCCTGAGGGCCAGGGGTCAGTAGGGGGCCTCATGAGATGCACCTGGTACCTTTTTTCATAGGCTTTTTTGAGTTTGGGCAAGGACACGGGCCCCATAATCCCCTATTGCCCGGGGGCCCCATGAGTTGTCAGTCCGCCCCTGCTGACATCCATCACATTTGCTATTCCTCTACGTAATAAATCCATTAAAAAAGTTTACAGCAGGGGCGGACTGACAACTCATGGGGCCCCCGGGCAATAGGGGATCATGGGGCCCTGTGTCCTTGCCCAAACTCAAAGCAAAATTTAGAAAGGTAACAGGGGCATCTCATGGGGCCCCCTACTGACCCCGGGCCCTCGGGCAGTGCCCGAGTTTTCAAATGGTCAGTCCGCCCCTGGTTATGCCCCATGTACACATGAATTCCCCTGGACGTTTAGCTCTCCTGGCAGCAGAAAACCGCTAAGCGCAGCAAAAACGCGTGTAAACTGACCCCGGGCCCTCGGGCAGTGCCCAAGTGTTCCAATAAAAAAACAAAAACAAAACAAAGGCCATGGACTACTCAGAAATAGAATGTGTGAAATAAATTCATACACTTTAACTGGCAAAAGCTGGCCTTATGAATATTTTTTATCTTAAAGCCAGTTCACACTTCGTGCGTTTTTCAGTTGCTTTTTTTCTGCATCCAAAATGCACAGAAAATAGGTGATATGGTTGTCAATGTCCTAGTTCACATCAGTGCTTGCAGTTCCAGTGCGTTCCAGTTGCAGGAAAAAAAAAAGTAGAAAATGCTGCATTTGTTCTGCACAGATCTGTACTTGAACGCGGTAGAACGCACTGGAATGCACATGTGCCAATTTAAATTGAAGAAAGGGGGGAAAAAATGAACTGGAATGGATAAAAAACGCACTGGAACACATCAAGAATGCACCAGAACATGCCAAAGAGCATGAAAAAACGCATCTGGACTGCGTTTCTATAGTGTGAATCGGCCTCAAGGCCCATATAAACGAATGCATTGCTGTAACTTCAGCATTATCACCTACGTTACTGTGTTGTGGTGTCCTTCATTTTAAATGGCGCCACAATGCACCTGCGATGTTACACAAAATTGTCGCGTCCAATTTTCTGGGTGTTGGTGTGCATTAGCAACCCATTCATTTCCACAGGGTAACGTCACCCGGCATGCGTTAACGCACCACAAAGGAGTAAGTGATCCCATGCTGGGCTGAACAACCACCTAGGCAGGGAAAACACTGACTGCTGGGGATGAGGGCCCCACAATATCTAACAAAGGGCCACAGGTTGGGTGCTAGTTGTCTCTATACCCCATACAGCAGCATTTCTCAACCTTTTTAAGCCCAGGTTCACATACATGTGGTGTGGTATATCGCATGTGATTTGCACAGGAACCGCACCACATTCCTCTGCAAATCACGTGATTTCTTTGCGGTGCGATTGCTGTAATCGCACCGCACCTGCAACAAAAAGATGCAGGACCCTTTTTTTGGGTCCACACTAGAATCGGATCGTATGGGTATTCACAGCTATGTGATCCGATTCTGCACATCGCACCGTGTTTTGCAGACTGATTTCGGGGATTTGTTAACACACACACTCGCAGCGGTTCGCATGAACTGGGTGCAATTCACACCCATGTGTCCGATTTTGCACATCGAACCGCGTTTTGCGGACCGATTTCAGAGTTTTGTTAACTTAACATACACATCCTCAGCGGTTCGCATGAATGGGGTGCAATTCTGATGCGGTGTGGAATTTGCACTGAAAACGCTGCAAATTCTGCACCGAATCAGTGTGAACCCGGGCTAAAAGTATGTAAAATCTGGAGGCACCACAGTCTACAGAACCAAAAACACAACTTTTTGCGTTCAAAAAAGTCCCTGACCCTTGCCAAAAAATCCAGCGGGTGAAAACGCGGAGATGTGAACGTGTCCTATAGGAAATCACGTTGAATGGACTGTAGTGCGTTTCTGCAGAACACTATGGAAAACGCTTTGGTGTGAACCGAGGGTAATAAAGTTTAAAAAAAAAAAAAAGCAATGGGATGCTGTGTAGAACGCACGGTATTGGATATGCGCAGTTCACCATCTGCTGTGTTATACGCACCTTAACACGCACTCACTGGTGGTAATAGAACCTTAGGGGGTCATGCAGTAGGATGAAGTTGCAGAACATCACATGGTCTCCCCCCTTTTTTTTTTTTTTTTTTTTTTTAAACGAACTTTATTTAAATGACATCATTAAGTTCTGTTGGCCTGTGTGCTGTGCAAGGAGATGGCTTGTGCTGCTCTGAAAAGAAAAAAGAAAAGTCATGCATGCTGCAACACATTTGTGTGAACCGGCCAGGTAGGAGATGAGGAATTTTGCTTTGTCTTGCGATGGGTCTGCGTTGGAATAGCCAATCAATGTAGCCCTACAGCACCTGGTGTGAATGGGCCCTTAACAACAAGCGGGTTGCCGTTGGGAATTTCTGTAAGGCCCGGTGTACATTACGCAGTTGGAATTGCAGGCAGAATCGGCACAATTCTGCACACAATTTGAAATCGTGGCAAAACGCGTGACGCGTATGAGGGCCATTATTCTTACTAGCACCCCAAACGTGGTAAGATTCTGCTGTGATTGTCGCTAGTGTTACTAAACCCCGGATCCCGCATTCACTATATCCGGCCTCCCCGGACCCCGCATTCGCTGTATCCGGCCTCCCCGGACCCCGCATTCGCTGTATCCGGCCTCCCCGGACCCCGCATTCGCTGTATCCGGCCTCCCCGGACCCCGCATTCGCTGTATCCGGCCTCCCCGGACCCCGCATTCGCTGTATCCGGCCTCCCCGGACCCCGCATTCGCTGTATCCGGCCTCCCCGGACCCCGCATTCGCTGTATCCGGCCTCCCCGGACCCCGCATTCGCTGTATCCGGCCTCCCCGGACCCCGCATTCGCTGTATCCGGCCTCCCCGGACCCCGCATTCGCTGTATCCGGCCTCCCCGGACCCCGCATTCGCTGTATCCGGCCTCCCCGGACCCCGCATTCGCTGTATCCGGCCTCCCCGGACCCCGCATTCGCTGTATCCGGCCTCCCCGGACCCCGCATTCGCTGTATCCGGCCTCCCCGGACCCCGCATTCGCTGTATCCGGCCTCCCCGGACCCCGCATTCGCTGTATCCGGCCTCCCCGGACCCCGCATTCGCTGTATCCGGCCTCCCCGGACCCCGCATTCGCTGTATCCGGCCTCCCCGGACCCCGCATTCGCTGTATCCGGCCTCCCCGGACCCCGCATTCGCTGTATCCGGCCTCCCCGGACCCCGCATTCGCTGTATCCGGCCTCCCCGGACCCCGCATTCGCTGTATCCGGCCTCCCCGGACCCCGCATTCGCTGTATCCGGCCTCCCCGGACCCCGCATTCGCTGTATCCGGCCTCCCCGGACCCCGCATTCGCTGTATCCGGCCTCCCCGGACCCCGCATTCGCTGTATCCGGCCTCCCCGGACCCCGCATTCGCTGTATCCGGCCTCCCCGGACCCCGCATTCGCTGTATCCGGCCTCCCCGGACCCCGCATTCGCTGTATCCGGCCTCCCCGGACCCCGCATTCGCTGTATCCGGCCTCCCCGGACCCCGCATTCGCTGTATCCGGCCTCCCCGGACCCCGCATTCGCTGTATCCGGCCTCCCCGGACCCCGCATTCGCTGTATCCGGCCTCCCCGGACCCCGCATTCGCTGTATCCGGCCTCCCCGGACCCCGCATTCGCTGTATCCGGCCTCCCCGGACCCCGCATTCGCTGTATCCGGCCTCCCCGGACCCCGCATTCGCTGTATCCGGCCTCCCCGGACCCCGCATTCGCTGTATCCGGCCTCACACAGAACATGGAAGTGCAATTATTTTAGTAAATATAAACTGCTAAATACCTTTTCCCATCAGCAGTTAGAACAGTCTTGTGACTTTCATCAGTGTCCAGCAGAGCACTGGTTAAAGCTCAGGAGGAGCTTTCATTCTCTTCTGACTGTCCTATGAGGCTGCATAACCTTTAACCCTCTGTCTGGACAATGCTGATTTGCTCTGTGCTGATCACATGCACCCTCCCAAGAAAAAAAACCCCCTCTAGCCATACACACTAAACTGAGCATGTGCAGAGTGACTGTACTATCACAGGACTGGGGACAGTAGAAGAAAGGGAGGATCAGAGAAGACAGGATCAAACAGCCTTTTTACGCAATGCAGGTGATTAACCCCTTAGGGTCCACAGTGAGTATAACAAGCATGCTTTACTGCATATACAGACTGATTTTACTGTTGTGGGTTTAGTAACACTTTAAGTCCTGGTTCACACTGATGCAATGTGGGAAATACACAGGACAGTGCGTTTCCCTCATTGCACTTCATAGCAATCGCATGTTCATGTGATCTTCTGTAGGTGCCAATGAATGGCATCCCAAAGCAGTTTGCAGATTGCAGTTTGCCTGAATTGGATTGCATAGACATGAACACCCATGCGATCCGATCCCAGTGCTGCAAACAAAAAGGTTCCTGTGGATTCGGTGTGATTTGAGCCATACAAAATGAATGGGCTAAAACTGCACCACACAGAATCGCATGTGATTTGTATGGGAATGCCGTGCGATTCCTGTGAACCGGGCTTGACCCGAATGGGCTGCCCTATGTGCGACACGGGAAATCACGAAACAGAAATGGCGAGCGGAACGCTCTTTCCCACTGCGTGATATGTGAACGGGGCCTGTAGCAGTCTGAATTTGTTGTGGCCATAACGTTCTACAAAGAAATTTGGCGCGGGATACTGAAACCCACTAAGTCCCCGGTCACACTGGGTGCAACTTGGCATGCGATTTGCATGCCATATGACTTGTTAATCGCAGGCCAAGTCGCACCCTATTGTCCGATTACAGCGGTCCTATCGATGTGGTTCTGACTTGGTCGGAGCCGCACAGATTTCTAAAGTCGTACATGCACTATTTTGGTGCAATTCGCATCGCCATCCATGTCAGATCTCTATGCAAATCGCACCTCCAATCGGCCTTTCATCCGAGTCGCACGATTTCAAAGTTGGGATTGGTGTGACCGGGGTGTAAGGCTCCATTCACACTTCGATTTCCAAATCACGTGGCAATCCGCGCACAACACGTGGCACACGTTTTGGGTGCCATTTTCCTTCACCCCATATGCAATTCAATTGTCGCACGACAGGATCGCACGGTAATCGCGGCAAAAAAAAATCAGATGAAGCTTGTTGACCAAAAAAGGAGGAGGAGCTTCTTTGCGGGCAACAAACAGGGCAGCCATTCAAGTGAATAGGCTGGCCCCTTGCGACAAGCAGAATCATGCTGTCAAAATCGCATAGCTCCTTCCTGCTACACAATAATATGAATGGGGCCCCAGTTTTTTTTTACCTGCAGGCCAATCCTGATGAAGCGATAAGCCGGTGGCCTCTCCGCAGAGCCGCGTCTGGGGCATCTTTCCCATCTGCAATCTTCTGTTCATGCTTCACGTTGGATGGAGCGATGGGGGCTTTGTCTCTGCGACATGCCTGTTTTGTTCTGTATTGTTCCGCGGGCAATCTGTCGCTCTTACTATTTTTTTTTTTTTCCTCCATCGACGTACAAATGAACCTTCCCGATCCTGGAAGTGGCCACTTTGTTCCGTCGTGTTGCGCGGTTATCTGGCTGTGCAGGGAATTAATTAAACCTCGCACCATTCAGCTCCATTGTAGATGGGTGATAACCACGGCTGGTTTTGTTCCCGCGTCCCTTTTGATTCAATGATTCTTCACATATCGCCCGGGACTGTGATTTTCAGACATACAAAAAGCCCCCTATGGGAGTCGGGCGTCATTGTGCTTCCATTTCATTTCTAAATAGAAATAACATCTTCAAAAGGTTTTATTTTATCTTTATTTTGTGGTTCCTTTTGTAGAATACAGACTTTTAACCTTTTTAAAGCGGTATGAAAGCCAAAAGCAAACCTTTATCATATTGCAGCTTACCATTTCTCAGATCTGATGGCTGCGTTAGCTTTCTTTTTTGGCCTTTTTTTCATCTGGTGATCCAGCCAGCAAGTCTGTTGGTTTTTACAAGCTCAGCTTCTCCAGCAGAATGTATCAGTTTACACGGATAGGACAAACCACTTAAAGGAAGGGGTGATTAAAATGTTCAGCTTTTAGTGTCCTTTCACACGGCATTCTGTGTGTGTGTATTTTTTTTTTTTTTTTTTTTCATCAGTTCAATCATGTTTTTTCAAAGAAAAAAACTGATCAGTTTGTGTCTGTTTTGTTCATCAGTTTGCGTCCGTTTTGTTCATCAGTTTGCGTCCGTTTTGTTCATCAGTTTGCGTCCGTTTTGTTCATCAGTTTGCGTCCGTTTTGTTCATCAGTTTGCGTCCGTTCTGTTCATCAGTTTGCGTCCGTTCTGTTCATCAGTTTGCGTCCGTTCTGTTCATCAGTTTGCGTCCGTTCTGTTCATCAGTTTGCGTCCGTTCTGTTCATCAGTTTGCGTCCGTTCTGTTCATCAGTTTGCGTCCGTTTTTTTCATCAGTTTACATCCATTATTTCATCAGTTTACATCCATTGTGTCATCAGATTACGTCCTTTTTTTTTTTTTTTTCATCAATTTACGTCCGTTGTTTCGTAAGTTTACGTCCGTTTTTTTCCATCATTTTACATCTGTTTTTTTTTCATCCGTTTACGCCTGTTTTGATCAGTTTACATCTATTTAAATCTGTTTTTCCTCCGTTCCTTTTTTTTTTTTTTTCTATGGAAGAAAAATAGGGTTTTCTTCCGGTAAAAAAGACGGATGTTAACAGATACAGACCTAAACGGATGATCATCAGTTTACATGCTCTAGTCCATAGAAATACATGAGTGTCTGTGTCATCTATAAACAGACAGATAAAAACGGAAATACAGAACGCCTTCATTTATTTATGCAAAACCTTTATCCCAAAAGGCAAAAAAGTTTGCTGTAACTGACTATAAAGTGTGAGCTGAAGTTTGGCTTCAATTTGTTAGTGTATCTAAAACTGTTAGTACATTTTAGAACAACACCCCCCCCCCCCCCCCAGACTGACCATACTCCTGTTTGCTGTGCCTCCTGTGCTCATTCCTCTAGAGTTGTGTTTCACTAATACATGAGGTGTGTTACTGGGCAGATCTCTAGGTGAAAAAAGAGGGGAAAAAAGCCAAAGAAAAGAAAACTAAAGCAGCCACCACATCTAATGACTGGTAAGCTGCAATATATTACATCTTTTGGTTTTGAGTTTAATACTGCTTTAAATCGTGTGATGGTAGCAATGTAAGAGACAGGAAAACATAAAATATTGGATATCTATAAAAGAATCATTAAAAAGGAAAACAAATCCACCCAAAACTATTTCAGTTTATTGAACAATACTGGACAGTTGAACCTGAACTCCGGGATTAACAAATATATTCATTGTGTATTCTTCCTGGAATCTTGGGACGCTTTGTGTATTTCCTTTAGATCTGTGCAGTAATCCAGTGTGAGACTTTTCCTTCCTGTAATGCAGACCGCTCACTGCTGCTCCCTCTCCTTGTGCAGAGTGACTGGTCTGGTCTCCGCCCCCTCCTGCAGTAGGGTGAAAGTGTTTAGGTTTGACCTCCTATTATATGTTTTTGGTAAATCTAAGCAGAATTGTATGATGTATGGGCAGCTTGTGTGTAAGTGTGACACTTCAGGTCTTTCTTTCCCCGCACTGAGACCACACATTGTCTTCAGCTGTCTCCAGGATGATGGCACATATTTGTTCAAGGATCAGGAAAGCATGGACAGCAATTAGAACATTGTCAGGAGCTCTAATGGTGGCCGTACATGCTTTAAAAACATGATCAATATATTTTCCAATCGGTCTCTCCCAATGGGAATAATCGGTCTATAGTCAACAACCCAATCTATATATTGAAATTCATTCATTGGTCAGTTTTGAATTAACAAGCAACCAAATTCCGGTGTATGGTGGTCTGCTGGAGGGTCTATTAATGCTGGCTGCTTGGAGACCTATTGTTACTGGTGGAGCTCTATTGTTGCTGGGGGGGTCTGTTGCTGCTGGGGGTCTTATGTTGCTGGGGGGAGGGGTCAATTGTTGATGGGAGGTATCTGCTCTTGAGGGAAGGGTCTATTGTTGTGGGCTGCTGGAGGGTCTATTGATGCTGGCTGCTGGGAGATCTATTGTTACTGGTGGGTCAATTGTTGCCGGGAGGATCTATTATTGGTGGGAGTATTATGTTGCTCGGGGAGGGGGTCAGTTGTTGATATGAGGGATCTGCTGTTGAGAGAAGAATCATTTGTTGCTGGCTGCGGGGGGGTCTATTGTTGCTGGCTGCGGGGGGGGGTCTATTGTTGCTGGCTGCGGGGGGGGTCTATTGTTGCTGGCTGCGGGGGGTCTATTGTTGCTGGCTGCGGGGGGGGTCTATTGTTGCTGGCTGCGGGGGGGGGGTCTATTGTTGCTGGCTGCGGGGGGGGGGTCTATTGTTGCTGGCTGCGGGGGGGGGGTCTATTGTTGCTGGCTGCGGGGGGGGTCTATTGTTGCTGGCTGCGGGGGGGGTCTATTGTTGCTGGCTGCGGGGGGGGTCTATTGTTGCTGGCTGCGGGGGGGGGTCTATTGTTGCTGGCTGCGGGGGGGGGTCTATTGTTGCTGGCTGCGGGGGGGGGGTCTATTGTTGCTGGCTGCGGGGGGGGGTCTATTGTTGCTGGGCTGGGGGGGGGGGGGTCTATTGTTGCTGGCTGCGGGGGGGGGGGTGTCTATTGTTGCTGGCTGCGGGGGGGGGGGTGTCTATTGTTGCTGGCTGCGGGGGGGGGGGTGTGCTATTGTTGCTGGCTGCGGGGGGGGGGGTGTCTATTGTTGCTGGCTGCCGGGGGGGGGGTGTCTATTGTTGCTGGCTGCCGGGGGGGGGGGGTCTATTGTTGCTGGCTGCGGAGGGGGGGGTCTATTGTTGCTGGCTGCGGGGGGGGGGGTCTATTGTTGCTGGCTGCGGGGGGTGTCTATTGTTACCGGGAGGATCTGTTATTGGTGGGGGTCTTATGTTGCGTGGGCAGGGGGTCAATTGTTGATAGGAGGGATCTATGTTGCTGGCTGCTGGAAAGTCTGTTGCTAGATGCTGAAGGGTCTATTGTTGCTGGCTGCTGAAGGGTCTATTGATGCTGGCTGCTGGAGGGATCAGCTGTTGAGGAAGGGGTCTATTGATGCTAAGTGCATGACGATCTATTGTTACTGGTGGGGGGTCTATTGTTGCCGGGAGAATGTAATATTGGTGGGGGTCTTATGTTGCTTGGGGAGGGAGTCAATTGTTGATAGGAGGGATCTGTTGTTGAGGAAGGGTCTATTGTTTGCTGCTGGAGGATGTCTTGTTGCCGGCTGCTGGAGGGTGTCTTGTTGCTGGCTGCTGGAGGGATCAACTGTTGAGGGAGGGGTCTATTGATGCTGAGTGCATGACGATCTATTGTTGCTGGTGGGGGTCTATATTGTTTCTTGGGTGGATCTATTTTTACTGGGGGGGTCTTTTGTTATTGGGGGGTTTATTGTTACTGGTGAAATCTATTGTTACTGGGGGGTTGTTGCAGGAGTGACCTATTGTTGCTGGCTGCAGGGGATCTATTTTACTGCTTTTCTTAACAAATTCAATGCACCACAAAGTGATACTTGGCTCTGTCCTCTAGAGGTTCCGGTACTGGAAGGTGGATGGGGGGGGGGGGCGTTGAGTGGCGGTAGGTAGGGGGCAGAGACAAAGGGTGCCTCAGAAGGCAGGGAGTACCTGCACCTATTCTGGGACAGAAAGCCCTGGGTGCGGCATGCTCTTGCAGAAGTCTACCATTAGCAATTTATAGTTCCTTTTTATTTAGTAATCTAACCATGACACTGGATTCTGAATTGCAACAAATGAGCGTTCCCCGGGGCAATGGCGGGATTAATGGGATTGGTGTAGATTGCATTTCTTATGGCGGGAGGGCATTCCTGCTGTTTCTGTAGTGCGATTTCCGTCACAGCGGCCCCTGCTCCTGTTTCATTAGGTAAGTTTGGCCATTGCCGTGTTTTGATTCAGCGCCAATTAAACCCAGCAGGTCTGCGTGGGAGAAAAAAAATGCAGCCACATTCCTGAGCAGCAGCTGGTGTCACCCTGAGTCAATTTAACTGCTTCCCAGCAGGAGTCACCAGTCACCCCCCCCCCCCCCCCCCCATCCCCCATAGTGACACATGGACGTCATAGCCTCCCGTATTCAAAGTGGACCTGTCATTATAAAAAAAAAAATACAAAGGAACCGTTTTCATTAAAACGGTAATTTTGAAGATCTCTTTGTATGCTTTTAAGGGACCCGTTCCCAGCAGGGTGCACTGCGGTGTCTTCATGCGTTGAGGAGCCTCGTGCCAGGCAGCCAATTCAAAATTAATGGGGTGGAACTCCTCTCCACACTCTTATTATTCCTATACAGATTATACAATAGAAAGGGAGAGGAGGGTACAACAACGACACAGGGGGGGCCCTGCTCCTGAACGCGCAAACCAATCCTGCATGATGCGCTACCGTGCGTTGTACCGCATGTGGAAGAGCCCAGAATTGTTGGTTAATGACAAATACACTACAACTGGATTGAAGGAAATCGATAATGAAATGAGGCCCTATGCACACATGGCATTGGCTAACCCCTCCTAAGCCGCTTTCTTCTTGTCAGCTGTGGTTTTTGCAGAAAAAATGTTCGACGCGTGCAAACAGGTTAGACCTCATATACACGTGAACTCACCTAATCGTTAACCACTATTCCCCCCCCCCCCCCTTCCTGACCAGGCCATTTTTTGCGATCCAGTGCTGCGTTACTTTAACTGACAATTGCGCGGTCATGCAATGCTGCACTCAAATGAAATTTATGTCCTTTTTTTCCCACAAATAGAGATTTTTTTCTGTGGTACTTGATCGCCTGTGCGTTGTGTGTTTTTTTTTTTTTTTTTTTTTTTTTTTTTTTTTTTTTAAATTTTTGGTGCTATAAACAAGCCGAGAATTTTGGAAAAAAACAATAATTTTTGACTTTTTGCTATAAAACCTATGCAGTAAAACAAATTTAGTCATAAATTTGGGCCAAAATGTATTCTGCGACATGTCTTTGCTTTAAAAAAAAATCCAATACGTGCAAATTAATTGGTTCACGTGAAAAGTAATAGCATTTACAAATGGTTGTGTATATATACTGGAATTTTTTTTTTTTTCAACCACATGCCCTCCAGAGGATTTACCCCCCCCCCCCCCATCCTGACCAGGCCATTTTAACTTACAATTGCGCGGTCATGCAGCGCTGCGCCCAAATTAAAATTATGTCCTTTCTTTGCCACGAATAGAGCTTTCTTTCAGTTGGTAGTTGATTGCCAATGCGTTTT